>NC_135235.1:228756170-228993670 GCF_051348905.1 Ranitomeya variabilis
GTTTGTGCAGCCAGGCTCTAATTCATGCTGCCCGTGGCTTGTGCAGCCAGGCTCTGATTCATGCTGCCCATGGTTTGTGCAGCCAGGCTCTAATTCATGCTGACCGTGGCTTGTGCAGCCAGGCTCTGATTCATGCTGCCCGTGGTTTGTGCAGCCAGGCTCTAATTCATGCTGCCCGTGGCTTGTGCAGCCAGGCTCTGATTCATGCTGCCCGTGGTTTGTGCAGCCAGGCTCTAATTCATGCTGCCCGTGGCTTGTGCAGCCATGCAGGGTATTATAACCCTGCTATGAATTTATGCAATGAGCGAATATAGGAATACACCTCATAATAAGACGAGCTGCATACACTGCAATAACCTGTGCGCGGTCCCTCTGTTAGCTCTACGTCTTTTATATAGGAAAAAAGTGCAGATTGCAGAAACCTGTAGACTCACTTATTAATAATGATAATAATAATAATAATAATGCATGTAGGGGAAAAAATGACAGCAACCCCGTTTTTCATAAATAAGTGCCCCCTTCCTCCATGTGCTCTGTGTATCAGAGCCACTAGCAGCGTGGAATATCCTCCAAATGATCCGTCATTAATTACTGTAACACAGATGAAGTGTAAAGGCTACGTTCACATTTGCGGCCAGCGCCGCAGCGTCGGGCGCCGCAGCGGCGCCGCATGCGTCATGCGCCCCTATATTTAACATGGGGGCGCATGGACATGCGGCGCACTTGCGTTTTGCGCCGCATGCGTCGCTGCGGCGCCCGCGTCGGGGCGCAGAGGACGCAGCAAGTTGCATTTTTGCTGCGTCCAAATTCAATGAAAAAAACGACGCATGCGGCGCAAAACGCAGCGTTGTGCATGCGTTTTGCTGCGTTTTTGTTTGCGTTGTGCGCTGCGGCGCCGACGCTGCGGCGCACAACGCAAATGTGAACGTAGCCTAAGATCGCTCTGCTGGAACTAGTTCATCCGCACCCTGAAGAGACGGCAGCTTCGGGAAGTTCCTGAACAGTGGCCAGAAATATCTTCATAGAATGCGGTGATAGGAGCTCGGATCTCAGAGGAGATGGCAAAAAACTGTTCTCACCTGTAATATATATCACAGCTTCTGCAGGGAGGTAAAAAGATAATGGGGCTGAAATAACTGATCCCACAACTTTCTGATGGTGAATCCACAGGCAAAAGTAACTAGATACGGAAAATCCCTGCAGGGGAAATAAGTCTCTTATACAAGCACTGAATCCATGAATTTTAAATGACATTACTGCTACATAGACTACACTTATATAAAGCTGCAGACACAAGAAATGGGCACTTTGCTGTAAAATAGGTCCCCGTAATGCACAATTCCACCTGCTTCGGGGATGGGGGCCAATTTACCTCTCAGACACCAATGTTATGGCAATTAGTAATTAGTAATGAGTGAGTATACTCATTGCTCGGGTTTTCCTGAGCATGCTCAGGTGGTCTCCGACTATTTGTGACTGCTCAGAGATTTAGTTTTTGTTGATGGCAGCTGCATGATTTACAGCTGATATCCAGCTTGATTACATGTGAGGATTCCCTAGCAACCAGGCAACCCCCAAATTTACTCAGGTTGGCTAGCAGCCGTAAATCATGCAGCTGCCGTCAACGAAAACTAAGTCTCTGAGCAGTCACAAATACTTGGAGACCACCCGAGCGTGCTCAGGAAAACCCAAGCAAGGAGTATACTCACTCATCACTAATTACCAACACATACTGACTGAATAACACCGCATACAAGGAATAAATACTGTCACACCATGACCAGATTACATATTACCACCACACAGTGACTGAATACTACAAGACTGATCATTAATAAAAAAAACACAATACTAATATTACCATAAATGCCATTACACACAGGAGCTCCGTACATAGTATACAGTGTATAGTGTCAGTGTACAGGTAACGAACTGATTCACCAGTGACATTATACATAGGAGCTCTGTATATAATACACAGTGTATAGTGTCAATGTACAGGTAATACAGTGATCATCAGTGACATCATGCACAGGAGCTCTGTGTATAGTGCCAATTACAGGTAATACAGTGATCACCAGTGAAATTATACACAGGAGCTCTGTATATAGTGAATAGTGTACAGGTAATACAGGGATCATCAGTGACATTATACACAGGAGCTCTGTATATAGTGAATAGTGTACAGGTAATACAGTGATCACCAGTGACATTATACACAAGAGCTCTGTATATAGTGTCAGTGTACAGGTAATACAGTGATCACCAGTGACATTATACACAGGAGCTCTGTATATAGTGTCAGTGTTAAGGTAATACAGGGATCACCAGTGACATTATACACAAGAGCTCTGTATATAGTGTCAATGTAGAGGTAATACAGTGATCACCAGTGACATTATACACAGGAGCTCTGTATATAGTGAATAGTGTACAAGTAGTACAGGGATCATCAGTGACATTATACACAGGAGCTCTGCATATAGTGAATAGTGTACAGGTAATACAGGGATCATCAGTGACATTATACACAGGAGCTCTGTATATAGTGTTAGTGTACAGGTAATACAGTGATCACCAGTAACATTACACACAGGAGCTCTGTATATCGTGTATAGTATACAGGCAATACAGGGATAACCACTGACATTATACACAGGAGTTCTATATATAGTATATAGTGTACAGATAATATAGTGGTCACCAGTAACATTACACAGGAGCTATGTATATAGTGTCAGTGTATAGTGTGAGTGCACAGGCAACACACTGACTCACCAGTGAGGTCTCTGGTGGAAGATATTCATCTTATCTTTTCATCTTCATCCAGCACAGACGGCCGTCACTTCTTCCAGCCAGGACTCATCTCTGCAGAAAATAACAGTTATGTAGAGCAGATTCTCCAACTTCTACACTACGCAAGAGGAATTAAAAAAAATATTCTCAAAAATAAAATACAGCACAGCAGTAATAATATCCCTTAATTAGCCCCTACAGTAATAATGTCTTACATCCTGGCCCCCATGTGTCTCATCTCATTCCTGGGCCATCTGTCTCCATCCTGCTCCCATATGTCCTCCCATCATTGCCCCATATGTCTACACCATGCCCCCAAATATGTCACAATCATGTCCTCTTATCCTGTCCCCCATGTCTCCATCCTGCCCCCAAATGACCTCTTATCGTTCCCCCATATATGACCATGCATCGCGCCCCCATAAACAGTGGGTATGGAAAGTATTCAGATCCCTTTAAATTTTTCACACTTTGTTTCATTGAAGCCATTTGGTAAATTCAAAAAAGTTCATTTTTTCTCATGCACCCCATCTTGACTGAAAAAAACAGAAATGTAGAAATTTTTGCAAATTTATTAAAAAAGAAAAACTGAGATATCACAAGGTCATAAGTCTTTAGACCCTTTGCTCAGTATTGAGTAGAAGCCCCTTTTGAGCTAGTACAGCCATGAGTCTTCTTGGGAATGATGCAACAAGTTTTTCACCCCTGGATTTGGGGACCCTCTGCCATTCTTCCTTGCAGACCCTCTCCAGTTCCATCAGGTTGGATGGTGATCGTTGATGGACAGCCATTTCCAGGTCTCTCCAGAGATGCTCCATTGGGTTTAGGTCAGGGCTCTGGCTGGGCCAGTCAAGAATGGTCACAGAGGTGTTCTGAAGCCACTCCTTTGTTATTTTAGCTGTGTGCTTAGGGTCATTGTCTTGTTGGAAGGTGAACCTTCGGCCAAGTCTGAGGTCCAGAGCACTCTGGAAGAGGTTTTCATCCAGGATATCTCTGTACTTGGCCGCATTCATGTTTCCTTCAATGACAACCAGTCGTCCTGTCCCTGCAGCTGAAAAACACCCCATAGCATGAAGCTGCCACCACCATGTTTCACTGTTGGGATTGTATTGGGCACGTGATGAGCAGTGTTTGGTTTTCTCCACACATACTGCTTAGAATTATCACCAAAAAGGTCTATCTTCGTCTCATCAGACCAGAGAATCTTATTTCTCATAGTCTGGGAGTCCTTCATGTGTTTTTTTTAGCAAACTCTATGCTGGCTTTCATATGTCTTGCACTGAGGAGAGGCTTCCGTCGGGCCACTCTGCCATAAAGGCCCAACTGGTGGAGGGCTGCAGTGATAGTTGACATTGTGGAACTTTCTCCCTTCTCTGGAGCTCAGTCACAGTGATCTTGGGGTTCTTCTTTTACCTCTCACCAAGGCTCTTAGCGCATGACAGTGATATGCGTTGAGGTCAGCTGCCAGCCTCTGATTAGCTGGCGGCTCCTATTGCTGTGCAGGAAGCGGTTCTGCACGGCAGTAGATTGTAACTGAACATGTGTCCTACCTGGGTGGAGGCTTACAAATTTAACCCTTTCACCCCCCAGGCCATTTTCCGTTGTTTTTTTTTTTTTTCCCCGTGTTTGTTTTTTACAGGTAAAAAACAGGTTGAGGTTAGAAGCACAAATGTATTTTTGATCCAAGTGCTGTCTATGAAAAATGGACAGTACCCAATGTTATTCAATAGGGCAGTACAGGTGAGCGATTTTTATTTTTATTCATTTTTCTTACAGACTGAATCCGCATGTGGGAAAAACTGGCAGCATGCGCGAGATTCTTCCATGTGTCAGACGATTCAATTCTATAGGTGAGCCAAAAAAAATCCAATGCCAAACAGAGCGGCATTTAGCTTTTTTTCTTTCTTTTATGGATACATTGCAATTCTTTAAAATAGGAAATTGATATTAATAAAATGGATGTCACAGGGGCATCAAGTGATAAAACAATCATTCGAGATTTCTGGATGAAAGTCTGAAACTTTTTTTATGCAGTGGTGTGAACTTAGCCTTAGAAAATGTGCACACACAGGTGGACAAATCCACCAAGTTTTCCATCGACGGTAACCACAGGTGCAACTGTCTTCTTGCAAGTCACAATGTCAGAAACTATTGCTGTTATTGCTGTGTTCATCCTGGACCGCCTGATTCATTAATAGAAGGTCAGATATAGGGTTGAGTGACTTTTACTTTTTTGGGGTCGAGTCGGGTTTTGCGAAACCCGACTATCTAAAAAGTCGAGTCGAGTGCAATCGGCCGATTATCGCGAAAAGTCGGGGATCGAGCGAAACACGAAACCCAATGCAAGTCAATGGGGAAGCATAGTCGGCAGTGAGTGGGGGCCAGGAAAACACCTACAGTGCCCATTTTAATGGCAAAAACATCCATTCTTATTTCTGAAGCTTGTCAATCTTAATTAACTTTATAATAATAGTTGGGCATTGGAAATTGGGGGTCATTTGGCTAAAGTTGTGGGGGGTAGGGCTGGTTCAAGTTTTTAGTGGGCCTAGGAAACGTGGACTACGTCACGGCGGTGGAGCAGTGAGAGGTAAGTATTTCCACTTTGCAAGTGCTGTGATCCTGAGCAAGCAGGGGGGGCCCACTCGTTCGCATTGGCACTGGCACAGGGCCCCTCAAAGTATGGCGGTGTGTTTGCACGGCGGGGGCGCCTCCCACCGGCAGCGACACTTCTGCGTACTCTGAGGGGCCCTGTGCCAGTGACGTTGCCAACGAGTATGCCCCCCCACCTGATGAAGGAACCTGCACTTTCATCTGCACCTTCCTCTTTGTCCCTGTGTAAGGTGGTATAGTATGCGGGAAGGGGAACCTGACTTTCAGCAGGGTCAGATTGTGGCTGTGTAGCGTGCAAGGGGAATGTAGTGGTCTGGGTCAATGTACCACAAGACTCATCTAGCACTGGCTGGGCAATGGGCAGGATGAGGAGGAAACACAGATATAGGCCCAAATAATAAAGTGGGCTAAATGCAGTTCAAAATTGGTAACAGGACTAACCAGGCGGCATTGGTTTGTTCAGTGGAGTAGAAAACCCAGGAGCGGCAGACACCGTTTTAAGGGCCCAACCACAGTAGTAGGCCCAATGCAGTTTAATATTACAAATAAAGGCCGAAAGCCTGAAGATTGAAGCTCGGGAAAACAAAACAGGAGAAAACCCAGGAGCGGCAGACACCGTTTTAAGGGCCCAACCACACTAGTAGGCCCAATGCAGTTTAATATTACAAATCTAGCCCGAAAGCCTGAAGATTGAAGCTCTGGAAAATAACACAGGACAACACCAAGGTGTGGCAGACACCGTTACTAGGCCCCAACCACACATATTAACCACAACTACTTAATGAGAGCCTGAAGATTGAAGCTCAGCTTTGTACAGTGGAGAACAACACCAGGGAGCGGCAGACACCGTTAGTAGGCCCCAACCACACATATTAACAACAAGTACTTAATGAGAGCCTGAAGATTGAAGCTCAGCTTTGTACAGTGGAGAACAACACCAGGGAGCGGCAGACACCGTTAGTAGGCCCCAACCACACATTAACAACAACTACTTAATGAGAGCCTGAAGATTGAAGCTCAGCTTTGTACAGTGGAGAACAACACCAGGGAGCGGCAGACACCGTTAGTAGGCCCCAACCACACATATTAACAACAACTACTTAATGAGAGCCTAAAGATTGAAGCTCAGCTTTGTACAGTGAAGGACAACAACAGGGAGCGGCAGACACCGTTAGTAGGCCCCAACCGAAATAGTAGGCCAACTGCACTGTTATCTTAACAACAACTACTTAATGAGAGCCTGAAGATTGAAGCTCAGCTTTGTACAGTGGAGGACAACTGTAATGGGAGACAGACACAAGTAGGCCTAAATAAGTAATTAGGCAAAATGCAGTTCAAAATTGGTAAGTGGAGTACACTTGCAGCATAGCGTGGTTCAGCGGAGGAGGGCATGTGTAATTAGTGGCTCTGACACAGTAAGTAGGCCTAAAATAAAAATGAAGGCTATATTAAGTTCAAAATTGGTAAAAGGAGTACACAAGTGGCATAGCTGGGTTCTGTGGTGGAGGACAACTGTTATGACAGGCTTACACAGTTACTAGGCACAAAAAAGTAAGTAGGGTTCACAATTGGTCACAGGAGTACACAGGCGGCATAGCTTTGTTCAGTGGAGGACAACTGCAAGGAGTGGACTGGCTGAGACAGACACAGGTAGTAGGCCTCCAATAGAAAGTAGGCTCTATGCAGTTTAAAGTAGGCTACAGGGGTACACAGGCAGCATTGTTGAGGTCAGCGGAGGACGATTTCAAGGAGGGACTGCAGACAGACTTCCTAGGCATAAAATAATAAAGCAGGCTCGATGCGGTTTAAATTAGGCTACAGGGGTACACAGGCAGCATTGGTGTGTTCAGCGGAGGACAATTGGAAGGAGGGACCACAGACAGACTTAGTAGGCCTAAAATAACAAAATAGGCTCTATGCAGCTTCCATTATGTGGCAGGGGTACACAGGCAGCATTGGTGTCCTGAGTGGAGGACAATTGGTAGGAGGGACCGCAGACAGACTTAGTAGGCCTAAAATAATAAAATAGGCTCTATGCAGCTTTCATTATGTGGCAGGGGTACACAGGCAGCATTGGTGTGCTCAGTGGAGGACAATTGGAAGGAGGGACCACAGACAGACTTAGTAGGCCTAAAAAAACAAAATAGGCTCTATGCAGCTTCCATTATGTGGCAGGGGTACACAGGCAGCATTGGTGTGCTGAGTGGAGGACAATTGGAAGGAGGAACCGCAGACAGACTTGGTAGGCCTAAAATAACAAAATAGGCTCTATGCAGCTTCCATTATGTGTCAGGGGTACACAGGCAGCATTGGTGTGCTCAGTGGAGGACAATTGGAAGGAGGGACCGCAGACAGACTTAGTAGGCATAAAATAACAAAGTAGGCTCTATGCAGCTTCCATTATGTGGCAGGGGTACACAGGCAGCATTGGTGTGCTCGGCGGAGGTCAATTGGAAGGAGGGACCGCAGACAGACTTAGTAGGCCTAAAATAACAAAATAGGCTCTATGCAGCTTCCATTATGTGGCAGGGGTACACAGGCAGCATTGGTGTGCTGAGTGGAGGACAATTGGAAGGAGGGACCACAGACAGACTTAGTAGGCCTAAAATAACAAAATAGGCTCTATGCAGCTTCCATTATGTGGCAGGGGTACACAGGCAGCATTGGTGTGCTCAGTGGAGGACAATTGGAAGGAGGGACCGCAGACAGACTTAGTAGGCCTAAAATAACAAAATAGGCTCTATGCAGCTTCCATTATGTGGCAGGGGTACACAGGCAACATTGGTGTGCTCGGCGGAGGACAATTGGAAGGAGGAACCTCAGACAGTAAGCACTCCAAAAAACTAAATAGATGTTAATGTCTCGCAAAAAAAAAAAAAAAGGTGCCATACTTAGGTACAGGGGTGGGCTCTTATGCTGACTTTCAGACATTGTAATTTGGCGCAAAGTATTTACTGGTGTAAATGTAGGACAGGGCCCCTGCCTATTTTAAATAGCATCATACATGTCAAAAAAATGGTTATTGTCAGTGCCAGGCATTGAAGGATTTCAGCGCATAGACTAAACAGTGGTGGAGCAGCGAGAGATAATTTTGCAAGTGGTAGAGCACTGTTTGACCTGGGGGGGGGACACTCTCTCGTGGCCAGCGGTACAGGCCCAGGGCCCCTCATGTTACAACGGTGTGTCTGACATTGGGTGCGCGCCACCACCGCCAGAGACACTTCAATGTACTATGAGGGACCCAGTGGCAGTGCCGTCGACCAAAAGTGGGCACACCCACCTCTTCAGACAAACGGCACTCTGACGGGTGCTTGCGCCAAGTGGCGAGACCACGGCCCCGTGGGGGGAGTTAGGCCATTTAGGGAGGTGTAAACATGTCGTATGCTGTACAAACAGCAGCTGCAAATTAAGAGATTGGAACAGTCAGTAACACCAGTCCCAAAGCAAGACCTTTTTTCAGGAAAGCTAGGTGTCAGCCGGGAAAGGTAGGGCAAAATAATTAGAAATCCATGAGTGGTTCATTTTAATGAAGGTTAGATCATCAACATTTTGGGTCGCCAGACGAGTCCTTTTTTCAGTCAGTATTGAACCAGCAGCACTGAATACTCTTTCTGATAGCACACTAGCTGCTGGGCAAGCAAGCTCTTGCAATGCATATTCGGCCAATTCAGGCCAGGTGTCTATTTTGGATGCCCAGTAATCAAAGGGGAATGACGGTTGAGGGAGAACATCGATAATGGAGGAAAAATAGTTAGTAACCATACTGGACAAATGTTGTCTCCTGTCACTTTGAATTGATGCTGCAGTACCTGTTGTGTCTGCGGTCATTGCAAAATCACACCTCTGCCCTGTAGCCCCCTGCAGCTTGTGTGAGAACCATCAGCGGCGCTGTGTGCTGGGAATGCCTGAATCAAACGGTCTACAAGAGTAGCTTGTTTGGTTGCCAATACTTGTTCAAGGTTCTCATGTGGCATGATGTTTTGCAATTTGCCTTTATAGCGAGGATCAAGGAGGCAGGCCAACCAGTAATCTTCATCGGTCATCATTTTTATAATGCGTGGGTCCCTTTTGAGGATACACAAGGCATAATCCGCCATGTGGGCCAATGTTCCAGTTGTCAAATCAGTGCATGTGCTGGGTTGAGGAGCACATTCGGGCAAATCAACGTCACTTGTCTCCCTCAAATAACCTGAACCCGCCCTTGCAACGACAGCAGTTTCTATTGCCCCCTGAGAAGCTTCCTCATCCAAAAAATACTTATCCCCATCATCCTCCTCGTCCTCCTCCTCTTCGCCCCCCACCTCGTCCTGTAGACTTCTCTGAGCTGACAATGGCTGACTGTCATCTAGGCTTCCCTCGTCCTCGGCTGCAGACGCCTGCTCCTTTATGTGCATCAAACTTTGCATCAGCAGGCGCATTAGGGGGATGATCATGCTTATTATGGCATTGTCTGCACTAACCAGAGTGTGCATTCCTCAAAACACTGAAGGACTTGACACAGGTCTTGTAGCTTTGACCACTGCACACCTGACAACTCCATGTCTGCCATCCAACTGCCTACCCGTGTATGTGTATCCTCCCACAAATACATAACAGCACGCCTCTGTTTGCACAGTCTCTGAAGCATGTGCAGTGTGGAGTTCCACCTTGTTGCAACGTCAATGATTAGGCGATGCTGGGGAAGTTTCAAAGACCGCTGATGGTTCTGCATACGGCTGGAGTGTAAGGGCGAACGGCGGATGTGCGAGCAAAGTCTGCACACTTTCAGGAGCAGGTCGTGTAACCCCGGATAACTTTTCAGAAAGCACTTCACCACCAGGTTTAAGGTGTGAGCCAGGCAAGGAATGTGTTTCAGTTGTGAAAGGGCTATGGCAGCCATAAAATTCCTTCCGTTATCACTCACTACCTTGCCTGCCTCAAGATGTACAGTGCCCAGCCATGACTGAGTTTCTTGCTGCAAGAACTCGGACAGAACTTCCGCGGTGTGTCTGTTGTCGCCCAAACACTTCATTGCCAATACAGCCTGCTGACGCTTGCCACTAGCTGTTCCATAATGGGACACCTCGTGTGCAACAGTGCCAGCTGCGGATGGAGTGGTCGTGCGACTGCGGTCTGTGGTCGAGCTCTCGCTTCTGCTGGAGGACGAGGAGGAGGAGGGGGGACGAACGCCTACAGCCAACTGTTTCCTAGACCGTGGGCTAGGAAGAACTGTCCCAATATTGCTGTCCCCTGTGGACCCTGCATCCACCACATTAACCCAGTGTGCCGTGATGGAGACGTAACGCCCCTGGCCATGCCTACTGGTCCATGCATCTGTTGTCAGGTGCACCTTTCTACTCACAGATTGCCTGAGTGCATGGACAATGCGGTCTTTTACATGCTGGTGGAGGGCTGGGATGGCTTCTCTCGAAAAGAAGTGTCAACTGGGTAGCTCATAGCGTGGTACAGCGTAGCCCATCAGGGCTTTCAAAGCTTCGGTTTCAACTAACCGGTAGGGCATCATCTCTAACGAGATTAGTCTAGCAATGTGGGCGTTCAAACCCTGTGTACGCGGATGCGAGGATGAGTACTTCCTTTTCCTAACGAGAGTCTCATGTAGGGTGAGCTGGACTGGAGAGCTGCATAGGGTGGAACTAGCGGGGGTGCTGGTGGACATGGCAGACTGAGAGAGGGTTGGTGATGGTATTCTTGCTGTTGCCCTACATACAGTGTTTCCTACCACGAACCTGGTGATTCCCTGACTGTTTTGGCCTTGCGACGAAACCGCCACATTTACTGCAGGTGGTGTGGTAAACGGTGGGCTTACAGTGAGGGAAGGGATGTAGCGTTGCTGACTAGCTTCATTGTGAGAGGGTGCTATAACGTTAAGGGACGTTTGGTAGTTAGTCCAGGCTTGCAAGTGCATGGTGGTTAAATGTCTACGCATGCAACTTGTATTTAGATTTTTAACATTCTGACCTCTGCTGAAGGTCCTTGAGCATTTCTTACAGATTACTTTGCACTGATCATTTGGATCTTGGTTAAAAAAAATGCCAGACTGCACTCTTCCTACTATTGGATACCTTTTCAGGCATTGCACACTGAGCTACTTTAACCGGATGGCCACGCTGTCCTACAACTGGTTTTGTTTTTGCCACACGTTTTTGACCAGATACGGGCCTGCCAGATGGAACCTGTTGCGATGTTGATGCCTGCTGCGGCTCCTCCTCCGCTTCAGAGCTACTGCTGCCTGCACCCTGTTCCCCCAATGGCTGCCAATCGGGGTCAACAACTGTGTCATCTATGACCTCCTCTTCTATGTCCTGGGCACCTTCCTCTGGGTCACCATGTAAGCCAGTGCTATAGCGTTTGTGATGGGGCTTAATAGTCTCATTAGGGTCAGATTCTGGATCAGTACACTGCGAGGGCAATGTTCTGATCTGAGTCAAAGGAACAGCATAATAATCTGGCTGTGGCTGTGCATCTGTGCACTCCATGTCCGATTCATCTTGTAATGGTCATGGCCTGTTAGCAATTTCCCTTTCTCACCCAGGAACGGTATGTGTAAAGAGCTCCATGGAGTAACCTGTTGTGTCGCCTGACGCATCCTTCTCTGTTGCTCTGGGTGAAGAACACAAGGAAGCGACTTGTCCCTGGCCAGGAACATCCACTGACGACGCGCTGCTTTTACATTTTGCACTTTCCGAGGAGGAGGCGAAAGAGCTAGAGGCAGAGTCAGCAAGGAAAGACAAAACTTGTTCCTGCTGCTCCGGCTATAAAACCGGTTTTCCTACTCCCAGAAAAGGGAGCGTTCGAGACCTTGTGTAGCCAGACGATGACGCTGGCTCAACAACTCGAGACTTAGGGTCTATAATGCTTTTCCCACGTCCACCTGATGCTCCACGACCACCACCACTACCATCATTACCAGCTGGCAATGACCGCCCACGGCCACGACCTCTTCCATCAGACTTCCTCATTCTTGGAAAAATGAAACCAAACTAACAACCGTTATGTGGTCCTGTAAAACCAGGTAGAAGGTGTACGTAAACTTGTTGTGAATTTAAATCTCCCTTTTTTATGTGTGGGAGAATGCAGGAAAAAATCAGGCCCACTGTATTACACTACACAGTTTGATTGGCAGAAAGAGGCTGGCAGATATGCCACTAACAGGAGTGACGCAGATGCACACACTGGCAATAGAAATCTCCCTCTTTATGTGTGGCAGAATGCAGGGAAAAATCAGGCCCACTGGATTACACTACACAGTTTGATTGGCAGAAAGAGGCTGGCAGATATGCCACTAACAGGAGTGACGCAGATGCACACACTGGCAATAGAAATCTCCCTCTTTATGTGTGGCAGAATGCAGGGAAAAATCAGGCCCACTGGATTACACTACACAGTTTGATTGGCAGAAAGAGGCTGGCAGATATGCCACTAACAGGAGTGACGCAGATGCACACACTGGCAATAGAAATCTCCCTTTTTATGTGTGGGAGAATGCAGGGAAAAAAATCAGGCCCACTGGATTACACTACACAGTTTGATTGGCAGAAAGTGTTGTGAATTCTGTTGTGGGTTCTGCTCTTGGGCTCCCTCCGGTGGTTATAAGTGGTAGTGCTGCTGTTTGTCCTTCACAGCAGTCATAAGGTGCTTCCACTTTGGACGGGGCTATTTAGTCTGGCTTCACCCTTTAGTGAGTGCCAGTTGTCCATTGTTTTTCTGGAGGATTCACATCTCTGCTTGGTTTCTCCTGCTGGATTGTCCAAATCATCAAAGATAAGTCCTGGCTTTGTTTTTGCAGTCCACATGCGGTGGACTTTATAGTTCAGTGAATTGCTATGTTTTTTCTTGTCCAGCTTTGTCTGTGTAAGGATTTATTCAGCCAAGCTGGAAGCTCTGGAGTTGCAGAGATACCCTCCATGCCTTTGGTTAGGTGTGGAGATTTTTGTATTCTCTGTGGTGGATTTTTGTAGTATTTTAATACTGACCGCACAGTACTCTGTCCTGTCTTTTCTTTCTAGGTAGCGTGGCCTCCTTTGCTAAATTCTGTTTTCAGTCTGCGTTTGTAATTTCCCTCTCCTCTCACAGTCAATATTTGTGGGGGGCTGTCTTTCCTTTGGGGATTTTCTCTGAGGCAAGATAGTTTTCCTGTTTCTTTCTTTAGGGGTAATTAGTCCTCCGGCTGTGACGAGGTGTCTAGGGAGTGACAGGAACATCCCACGGCTACTTCTAGTTGCGGTGTTAAGTTCAGGGTCTGTGGTCAGTATAGAGGCCACCTACTCCAGAGCTCGTCCATGCTGCTCCTAGGCCACCAGATCATAACAGAAAGAGGCTGGCAGATATGCCACTAACAGGAGTGACGCACGCAGATGCACACACTGGCAATAGAAATCTCCCTCTTTATGTGTGGGAGAATGCAGGGAAAAATCAGGCCCACTATATCACAGTATAGTTTCTGTGGCACAAAATGACTGCCAGATACCACAGACAGCACTGGCACAGATGCACAGATTTGTCAATATTATTCTCCCTTTATTTTAATTTTTTTTATTTATATGGGAGACAAGTGATTTAATCAGGCCCACTATATCACAGTATATTTTCTGTGGCACAAAATGAATGACAGATACCACAGACAGCACTGGCACAGATGCACAGATTTGGCAATATTATTCTCCCTTTATTTTAATTTTTTTTTTTTTGTGATATGGGAGACAAGGGATTTAATCAGGCCCACTATATCACAGTATAGTTTCTGTGGCACAAAATGAATGACAGATACCACAGACAGCACTGGCACAGATGCACAGATTTGGCAATATTATTCTCTCTTTATTTTAATTTTTTTTATTTATATGGGAGACAAGTGATTTAATCAGGCCCACTATATCACAGTATAGTTTCTGTGGCACAAAATGAATGACAGATACCACAGACAGCACTGGCACAGATGCACTGATTGGCAATATAAATCTCCCTTCTTAGGTGTGGGACAGTGCAGAAAAATACAGGCCCACTGTTTTACACTACACAGTTTCAGGGCTGAAAGTGGCTGGAAGATATAAAAAAAAAAAAAAGGGACTGTACTACAATTACTATCTCCCTACAATAGTCTCTGAAAAGTATGGCAGGCAGCAATAAAAAGGACTGCTGCACACAAAAAATGAGGACAGACAACCAAACAAGATAGCTGTGCAGAAAGGAAGGAGCAACAGGATTTTTGCTTTTAAAAAAGCAGTTGGTTTGCACAGCGGCATACACACAGCAACGCAGCGATTAGGGAGCCTTATAAGCTACAGAGCTGTTGCACAGAAATCTAGCCTCCACTGTCCCTGCAAAGAAAAGGTGGTGTTGGACAGTGGAAATCGCTACAGCACAAGCGGTTTGGGGGTTAATATACCCTGCCTAACGCTATCCCTGCCTCTGACGAAGCAGCAGCAACCTCTCCCTATGCTCAGATCAGCAGCAGTAAGCGGTCGGCGGGAACGCCCCTTTATAGCCCCTGTGACGCCGCAGAAAGCAAGCCAATCACTGTCATGCCCTTCTCTAAGATGGTGGGGACCAGGACCTATGTCATCACGCTGCCCACACTCTGCGTGCACCTTCATTGGCAGAGAAATGGCACTTTAAGCGTCATATGAAACGCGACTTTGGCGCGAAGATCGTGTACCACATGGCCGATCCCACGCTGGGATCGGGTCGGGTTTCATGAAACACGACTTTGCCAAAAGTCGGCGACTTATGAAAATGACCGATCCGTTTCGCTCAACCCTAGTCAGATACAGTCATGGCCCAAAGTGTTAGCACCCTTGAAATTGTTCCAGAAAGTTATTACAATTACACATGGTTTGTGATACACACGTTTGTTTCCTTTGTGTGTATTGGAACAACATAGAAAAAAAAACAGAAAAACACCTTTCCAAAATTGTGGTAAACAACTTTGTCTCCAGCATGTGATGCTCGTTCACACTCACCTGTGGTAAGTAACAGGTGTGGGCAATATGAAAATCACACCTGAAACCAGATAAGAGGAGAAGTTGACTCAATCTTGGCATTGTGCATCTGTGTGTACCACTCTAAGGGCTCATTTCCACTTGTGAGAAACACGTCCGTGTCTCGCATGTGTAAACCAAGCTCTGGCGCCGGCACTTTGGAGCGGAGTGTGCAGCTGCATGTGTTCCTATGCGGTCGCACGCTCCGCTCTGGAGTGCCGGCGCCACAACTTGGTTTCCACATGCGAGACACGGACGTTTATCTCGCAAGTGGAAATGAGCCCTAAGAAGAAGAGTCATCCAAAATTCCAGCTGAGAGGAGTGAGAAGCTTGTAGTTGGTTATAGGAAGCGATTGCAGTTATTTATTCCAAAGGGCGCAACCAAATATTAAGTTGAGGATGCCAACAATTTTGTAAGGACCATTTTGGGGGTTTTGTGTGAAATTATGTCTAATTTGTCTTTTTTTCTCTGATTTTTTGTGTTGCTCCAATAAACCTGTGTATAACAAAACACGGGGAATTGTAATAATTTTTTGGGAGATGCTTCATTCTCTGGAATGATTACAAGGGTGCCAATGCCAATACTTTTGGCCATGACTGTATGCAGTGAAGACTGACACTGGGAGATTGATGGGAGAAAGGAGCAGGTCCATGCTGGATGACAAGCTTTGTAATTGTCAGGGCATGCTAGGACTTGTAGTGTCACGGCAGATGGGGAGATGTAGATATAGAATATCTGTCGTTGTGCAGATGGAAAGAAACAGCTTTTAGCAGTTGGCTGTGATGATTTCCCCAAAAAATTAAGAAAAGGGGGGGTATTTATTTTTGTCTCAGGACATTGTGCCCATGGTGTCCTTAGATCTTCTGCCATGAGTTCAGGGACTTGAAGATCGACGGTGACTCATCTTTGCATCTCATCATCTTGCCTCATCCTTCAAGGAAATGTTCTCAGATACAATAACAGGAAAATGTATAATCTCACAAAGAGACTTAAGAGGGAACGCTACCGAAATGTCAACCCTCCCTTACCCAAGTATGAGTTACAGGGGGGCCTCTAGCTAAATATTATACCCCACTCCTTAACCCAGGATGGCTTAAAGGGGAACTCCAGCTAAAAGCAGCCCTCTCCCCTATTTCCCATGTAGTCATCGTTGTTATATTTTTGCTACATTGTTGCAGTGAGCGTTTGGCATTTCCATAAAAGTTATTACCTCATGACAGCAAGCAGGTGTCAGGCCCCACCCCATTGTATAATTAACATTTTCCATTTGGCGGTAAACCTTCGGCATTTACGTTCGCTCCAAAGACGGCATTCAGAATCACCTAAATGGGCAGGGGCTCCTACTTTTGGGTAGCCCACTCTTTTTGGCCTGAGACCTTTCCGAATTGGCTCCGACTGTTTCCACAAACTTAGCACCGTCTTGGCGAATATGAAACCATTATGCTGTTACCGGCCCATGGAGAGACGAGTCAGCCTCAGTTGATCCTACCCCTTTTTCCACTGGGCTTGGGCAGAACTCCTATAAGAAAGCAAAGGTGGAAGTGCAGCGCCCCAGAGTCCTGGTTGCTGCAGTAGTATTGTTCCTCCACCAGGGGGAGTGATATTACGTCTGGAGGCAATAAAGGAGATCTTCTGTCCAGGTATCACAACGACACACCACACACTTCACACTCCAGTCCACCAGGGGGAGCAAAGGTTCTATCTATTAGGCCACTCCTCACAGTTAGGTAAAACTGGTGGGTTGGTTAGGAAGTTAGACAGAAGCTGACTGGGCTTCGCACAGACAGTCAGATCCTGACGGAGTTTGGCAGAAGCTGGCTGGAGTGGGTTCCAGCCAGATCCAGACTGCGGTCTGAGGAAGACGAGGGTCCACGGAGCTGCGCCTGCCCCACGTGCGGCAGCATCCAAAGAGAGAGACACTGAAAGGAAGCGTGTTGTAGTGAGTGAGAAACGAAGGCATAGCAACAAGTGGATAACAGAGAGGATAGTAGACGAGAGGAGCTGCATTCTTCTGGTGCGCGTTCCGGTAGCCAGGATACCGATGGAGCAAAGTGCTCCACGCCATTGTGGAGCGCCCCCAGACGCAGGGCCGCGGGGTACTCGGTACCGGGCCTCTCTGTCTCAGTTCTGGGGTTGTCATGGTGGCTAGACCCGGTCCGTGACCCTGCTAAGGGGCATCCAATGAAAGGTGTGATGATGGTGCGTGGTGTAGGTCGCGGTGAATAATGAGGACACAGGGTTGCAGTCTCTTTACCTCTTTACTGAAGGCTTCAGGATCCTCAATCCAGAGTACTGTTAACAGGGCTGGCTGAGACCGGCCGGTCCGAAGGCACCTCCAGAGTTCCCTTTGCAGGTGGAAATCTGTGCCTACCTTCTAGCGCCTGTGTGTTGTAGTACTTCCCTGCTGAGCACCACGGGATAGTCCTCACAACTGTTGTGTCTGTTTCTGATGTTCTTTCTCACAACTTATATCTGTTCTGATGTTCTTCTCCGTCCCCCAGATGATATGGCTAGGACGCACCCGTATGACGGGTAGGCCTGGAGTTCTTCCGGGACCCTAGTGACGCCCCTCTCCCACAGTTGCCCCCTATGTCTGCTTAGGTGATTTAGGTGAGACAGCCAACCTATAATTAACTGTCCTGCCGTTGGTTTGAAGTAATGCTTGGAGCCCAATACTTCCTCGGCGTTCCAGCCACCGGCTACGCGCCTCAGTAGGATGTTGCCTCGATCTTACGGCACGACTCCTACTGGTGTTATCTCCTTTTTGCTGTGATCTCGTTTCTCACTCTTCACAATAAACCTCGCTTCTTGTCCTTTCTTGAGATACCGCCGCAATGTAGTGCAGACACGGTTCCTTAACGCTCTGTCTTGTTCGCTAGGCCTCTGTCAGGATCCCACCCCTGACAGGGACCCCCCTGAATCTTTCCCCTGCAACACCCCCTGCCACAGAATGTTGCCTGGTTCCAACCCAGTCAGCTTCTAACTAACTTCCTATCCAACCCCCAGTTTTACCAGATTGTGAGGAGTGGCCTAATACATAGTACACTTTGCTCCCCCTGGAGGCCAGACTGTGAAGTGTATTGGTGTCTGTGATACCTGGTCAGGTGAACTCCTTCAGTGCCATCAGACGTACCATCACTCCCCTTAGCGGCGGAGCATCAGTACTGCAACGACCAGGACTCTGGGGCACTGCACTCCCCCCCGGTTAAATCCAGTACTCCCAGACTGGGAAGAAAACAACAATACATGTCAGCAAAAGACATACAAATTTTGAAATGCAATAAACAAGTAATAAGTAATAACAGTGCTTCCCTTTATGGGAGGTGAGGACTCTTGAACGTTACAAACAAAACATGGTTGAATATTTTAAATAACATACTATAAATAACTTCTATTACCCAGACGGGTATTCTACTAAGTGCAAATTCTGAACAATAATTGAACTTTGCCTTCAAGGACGTATAAGCTGGATCCACTAAAGGCTTATTATGAAACTCTAAAATATATATTAACTTTTTCTTTATTTTTTTCTTCCAAGTGCAATACTCTTCTTTTTCACTCTATGATTTGTCTTATGCAGGACCGCCTATCTATCTGCCCAGGCCTACTGCCTTTTCTTTTAGTACAGAATCACTGAGCCATCTCTCTATGGCTCCTAGAAAGACTCACCCACTAACCCCTACGGGTTTACTTCCTGTCCTCAATCTTTAACAACATTATCAAACATTTTCTGTAACTGTCTAGCTAACTACATAATACTCCTATGTAAAACATTACTACTATTCACTTTCATTTTAGGCAACATTATACATTAAGTGCAACTGGTGAATCTCCCCTTTAAGAGGGGACCAAGTCTCTTTGAGGTAGTGCAACTTCTCAAGTTGCAAGTCCGTGTACGGCAGGAACTCCTGTACTGTTTCCAGGAACAGTTTCTTCGAAAATAGTTCTTTTTCTTGTAAAACCAGTAGGGGGCACCCTTAATAGGGTGCGAACTATTTACATTACAGTTTGTGAACCATTCACCATCCATGATTCGGTAGTCTTTGCAACAGGGGTGAACCAAAAAGCAAAAAGGGAAATAAAAACAAAAATAAAAACAATAGGGATCCTGGGTAAACAAAGGGATCCCTTTAAGAACAACCCTGGTCGGGTACTAGCAGCAAAAAGCAAGTGTAGCGCCCCCACTGCCGCAGGGCCGAGGGGTACCCGGTACCGGGCCCCTGAGTCTCTGCTCTGGGGTTGTCACGGTGGCTAGACCCGGTCCGTGACCCTGCTGAGGGGCGTACAGTAATAGAAGTGGATAGTGGTGGTGGTGCGGTGCAGTAAATAACGAGGACACCAGGTTGCAGTCTCTTTACCTCTTTACTGAAGATCTCTGGGTCCTCAATCCGGAATACGGTTAACCAGGCTGCGCAAGTCCGGTCGGTCCAATGGCACCTCCAGAGTTCCCTTCGCAGGTGGAAATCTGTGCCTTCCTGCTAGCGCTATGTGTTGTGGTCCTTCCCTGCTGTGCTTACGGAAAGTCCCCACAACTGTTGTGTCTGTTTCTTAAGTTCCCTCACAACTCGATTAGATGATGTTCTGCTAATCTTCCGTCCCTCCCTGATGTTACGGTTAGGACGGCACCCGTATGACGGGTAGGCTCGGAGCTCTTCCGGGACCCTAGAGTCACCCCTCTCCACAAGTTGCCCCCTAAGTCTTCGTAGGTGATTTAGGTGAGACAGCCCGCCTATGACTGACTGTCCTGCCGTTGGTTTGAAGTATTGCTTGAAGCTAAATGTACGAATACTTCCTCGGCGTTCCGGCCGCCGGTTGTGCGCCTCAGTAGAATGTTGCCTCTGTCTCACAGCACGACTCCTACTGGTATTCTCCTTGTTGCTTTGATCTCGTTTCTCACTCAGCACAATCTATCTCGCTTCTAATCCTTCCTTGGGCACCGCCGCTATGCTGAGCAGGCACGGTCCCGTGACGTTCTCTCAAGTTGCCAGGCCTCTGTCAGGATCCCACCCCCGACAGGGGCCCTACCGAATCTTCCCCCACAACACCCTCTGCCACAAGGTGTTGCCTGGTTCCAACCCAGTCAGCTTTCTCCCTAACTTCCTGCCTGACCCCCAGTTTTACCAGTATGTGAGGAGTGGCCTAATGAATAGAACCCTTAGCTCCCCCTGGAGGCCCGACTGTGAAATGTATTGGTGTCTGTGATACCTGGTCAGATGAACTCCTTCAGTGCCATCAGACGTACCATAGCTCCCCTTAGTGGCGGAGCCACAGTACTGCAATGACCAGGACTCTGGGGCGCTGCACTCCCCCCCGGTTAAATCCAGTACTCCTGGACTGGGAAGAAAACAACAATACAGGTTAGCAAAAAGACATACAATTTTGAAAATGCAATAACAATAAGTAAGCTTGAACAGAGCTTCCCTTTATGGGAGGTGAGGACACTTGAATGTTACAAACATGGTTAAACATTATAAATTACAGGCTGTAAACAACTCCTGTTACCCAACCGGGTATTCTACTCAGTGCAAACTTTTGAATAATAAGTTAACATTGTCCTTGAGGACATACACTTCCTATCCACTAAAGACGTTACTTATAAAACATTATGAAACTGACTTCTTCAAGGGCGTACAGACTAAACCCACTAAAGAATTATTCTGAACTCTTTCTCTTTCAATCTCCTTCATTAAATCTGCAGGACCGCCTGTCCTAACTGCTCCAGGCCTACTGCCTCTCCTTTCTTTACAGGACCGCCCCTTTCAGCCCGGGCCTACTGCCTTTTCAACTACTATACACAGTATAGAACATAACATTTACTTTCGGTTTGAAATCACTGAGCCATCCTTACATGGCTCCTAAGAGGACTCACTGCCTAACCCCGTACGGGTTCACTCTCTGTCCTCATTTTTCTATCAACGTTACCAATCATTTCTTACAGTCAACTAGTTGGATACATATAACTTTTACATGTAAGCATCATCATCACTTTCTTTTTGTCAAGACATTATTGCTATCTATCTGTCTTAAAGCAATACCATTCTTTAGGTGCAATAAGTGAACATCCCCTTTAAGAGGGGACCAAGTCTCTATGAGGTAGTGCAACTTCTCAAGCTGCAAATCCGTATGCAGCTAGGACTCCAATACAAGTTCCAAGAATCGTATCTTCGCAAAGAGTCCGTCTTTCGTATAAAACCAATAGGGAACACCTTTAAGAAGGTGCAAACTATTTACAAGCAGTTTGTATCATGCACTGTTCATGATTGCGGCAGTTCTTGATAACGAAGAAGAAAATAGAAAATAACCAAAAAGCAGTAGGGATCCTGGGTCAACAAAGGGATCCCTTTAAGAATTAACCCTAGACGGGTTTTAGCAGCAACATGGTGAAAACAGTTAACTTATTTACAGCTTCAGGTTTCCGAGGTTTAGTTGGACGGCTTCCAGGGCTGCACCTGGCACTTAACCCTTCTTGGCCTGGGAAAAGTGAGGTCCAGGGTTACACCCAGTGCTGGACAACCGCCGTTAATCCATCTTTCATGTACAGTTAAATCATGCGCAGCGATGGATGTCTGCGCAGCTTGAGTATGGGCATTTGCTGCAGCAGAGGTAGCGGTTGCTGCAAGATCAGTCACTGGAACAGAGTCAGCAGCTGTGGCACTAGCAGTCACTGGAGTGGTGTCGGTCGTCAGGGCAGGGTCGTCCTTCATACCTGCTTCAGATGCGGTCCCTCCGGTGCCGGTCTGCTCTGCCTCCGCTGGGGTCTGGAATGCTGGCTGCAGGGCCTTGCGCTGCGGCGTTGTCATCTCCGTTTGCAGCATCTCGCTTTCCGGCAGGGCCTTGCCTTCTGGCTTCGGAGCGCTGGAACTTCTTTCTTGCTCCGGACCAGACGAGGCTACCAACAGACGTCTGGCGAGGCTCCCGATGATGGTCTTCTTCCACCCGGCCTCAGTGCTCAGCTGCGTCTGCAGGGGTTGGCGGATCAGCCCGTCCGCTCCGGTCTGCTGGAGGTCAGCGTCAGCTGTGGAGGTCTGGCTGCGATGCCTCTCCGGGTAGCTGGGGGAGTCCTCGGCTCCGACCCCACGCTCCCGCTCCGGGTGGCTCGCCATGGCGTCCTCCATGTCGCTGACTTCTTCTTCCTGGTCCTTTTCGCGCTCTCTCCTTCGTGGGCGGTTTCGTTTTCTTTGTCTCTGCCCACCATTGAGGATCAGGAGGCGGACTTCGGCTGCTGACGGACACGTCCTCAAGGGGCAGAAATACTTAGACTGGGCGGCCATTGTCTTTCGCGCTCTTCAGCTTGTTTACGCCCACTTCCACGCCCTTCTTCTTCTCCTGCGCTCTCCTTAGCGCTGTAATCAGGGCCGTATTTGCCACTAGGCACGTGAGGGCACGTGCCTAGGGCGGGGCAATGTGGGGGGGCGGCACCTGAGCAGTTTTTTTTTTTTTTTTTTTTTATATCACTTGGTCCGGTCCGGTCCGGTCCGGTCCGACCGCCCCCCCCCCCGGCCCCCCCGGCCCCCCCAGCGCCCCTAGCGCCGCCGCTGCTGATGCCTCCTTGCTGGCACAGCCCCCATTGACTGTCTGTCTCATACTCACCTCACCTGCTCCAGCGGTGCCGGCTGGTCTGCTCTCAGCGACTGCACGACTGCAGCTCGCCCTGTGTGAGCGGTCACATGGTGCCGCCTCATTAAGCGGTACCACCTGACCGCGGCACTCACACAGGACGAGGCGAGGAGGACGGTGCTGCGCAGGGACAGAGCCTGGCGGAGGATTCCGACTCCGAGGATTCCGTCCTTCTGCGCGGTGTGTGTGAGGTGAGTATGAATGATGATTGACAGCGTCAGCCAGGGAGGAGGGGGGGCCGGGGAGGATGTAGGAGGCCCGCGGTGGACGGGGAGCCGAGCCACACAGGATGGGAGCGTCGGCGCCACGCATACAGCCAGAGCCAGGCCCGGGGGGGAGATGAGCCATGCATACAGGGGGGGGGTGAATATGAGCCATGCATACAGGGGGGGGGTGAATATGAGCCATGCATACAGGGGGGGGGAGGTTAATATGAGCCATGCATACAGGGGGGGGGGTGAATATGAGCCATGCATACAGGGGGGGGGAGGTTAATATGAGCCATGCATGCAGGGGGGGAGGTTAATATGAGCCATGCATACAGGGGGGGGGGTGAATATGAGCCATGCATACAGGGGGGGGTGAATATGAGCCATGCATACAGGGGGGGGGAGGTTAATATGAGCCATGCATACAGGGGGGGGAGGTTAATATGAGCCATGCATACAGGGGGGGAATATGAGCCGTGCATACAGAAGGGGGGTTAATATGAGCCATGCATACAGAAGGGGGGTTAATATGAGCCGTGCATACAGAAGGGGGGTTAATATGAGTCATGCATACGGGGGGGGAGGTTAATATGAGCCATGCATACAGGGGGGGGGAGGTCAATATGAGCCATGCATGCAGGGGGGAGGTTAATATGAGCCATGCATACAGGGGGGGGGGTGAATATGAGCCATGCATACAGGGGGGGTGAATATGAGCCATGCATACAGGGGGGGGGGGTGAATATGAGCCATGCATACAGGGGGGGAGGTTAATATGAGCCATGCATACAGGGGGGGGGAGGTTAATATGAGCCATGCATACAGGGGGGGAATATGAGCCGTGCATACAGAAGGGGGGTTAATATGAGCCATGCATACGGGGGGGGAGGTTAATATGAGCCATGCATACAGGGGGGGGAGGTTAATATGAGCCATGCATACAGGGGGGTGGAGGTTAATATGAGCCATGCATACGGGGGGGGGGGAGGTTAATATGAGCCATGCATACAGGGGGGGGAGGGGTGAATATGAGCCATGCATACAGGGGGGGGGGGTGAATATGAGCCATGCATACAGGGGGGGGAGGTTAATATGAGCCATGCATGCAGGGGGGGGGAGGTTAATATGAGCCATGCATACAGGGGGGGGGTGAATATGAGCCATGCATACGGGGGGGGGGGGTGAATGTGAGCCATGCATACAGGGGGGGGGTGAATATGAGCCATGCATACAGAAGGGGAGTTAATATGAGCCATGCATACAGAAGGGGGGTCAATATGAGCCATGCATACAGAAGGGGGGGTTAATATGAGCCATGCTTACAGGGGGGGGGAGGTTAATATGAGCCATGCATACTGGGGGGGAATATGAGCCATGCTTACAGAAGGGGGGTTAATTGTTGTGGATTCTATTTTTGGGCTCCCTCTGGTGGTTACGAGTGGTACTGGGTGACTTTGGTGAGTTGCGGTCTCTGGTTTCCACCTGTCCATCATAGGCTGGGTGTTTCCTATTTAACCTGGCTTTCCTGTCATTCCCTTGCCGGCTATCAATGTAATCAGAGTGTCTCTGTTTGCCTCTGCTACCTGCTCCTATAATCTGCTGGACAAGCTAAGTTCTGATTTTCCTGTTTTTTGTGTTCTGCCTTATCATGTTTTTAGTCCAGCTTGCATACATATGAATCTTTGCTGCTGGTTGCTCTAGTGGGCTGAAATTACTCCCCATGTACCATGAGTTGGCACATGGGTCCCAGTAATTTCAGGATGGTTTTTTGAAGAAAGGGTTTTTCGCTGACCGCCTAGATCTCTTTTGTATCCTTCTGCTATCTAGCTGTAGCGGGCCTCATTTTGCTAAAACTGTTTTCATACCTGCGTATGTGCCTTCCTCTTAATTCACCGTCATTATATGTGGGGGGCTGCTATCCCTTTGGGGTATTTCTCTAGGAGGCAAGAGAGGTCTGCTTTTCATCTTCTAGGGGAAGTTAGTTCTCCGGCTGGCGCGAGACGTCTAGAGTCCCCGTAGGTACGTTCCCCGGCTGCTGATAGTGTTTGTGTTAAGTTCAGGATCGCGGTCAGCTCAGGTTCCATCACCCTAGAGCTTGTCCTATTTTTGTGCTTGCCCTTTGGGTGATTCCCTGCCATTGGAATCATGACAGTTAATATGAGCCATGCATACAGAAGGGGGGTTAATATGAGCCATGCATACAGAAGGGGGGTTAATATGAGCCATGCATACAGAAGGGGGGGTTAATATGAGCCATGCATACAGAAGGGGGGGTTAATATGAGCCATGCATACAGAAGGGGGGGTTAATATGAGCCATGCATACAGAAGGGGGGTTAATATGAGCCATGCATACAGAAGGGGGGGTTAATATGAGCCATGCATACAGAAGGGGGGTTAATATGAGCCATGCATACAGAAGAGGGGTTAATATGAGCCATGCATACAAAAGGGGGGTTAATATGAGCCATGCATAAAGAAGGGGGGTTAATATGAGCCATGCATAGGGGGGGGTGAATATGAGCCATGCATACAGGGAGGTGAATATGAGCCATGCATACAGGAGGGGGGGTGTCAATATACAGTATGGAGAACTGTGCGTGGCCATAATACAGTATTGAGCATCATGTGTGGCCGTTATACAGGATGGAGCATCATGTGTGGCCGTTATACAGGATGGACCATCATGTGTGGCCGTTATACAGGATGGAGCATCATGTGTGGCCGTTATACAGGATGGAGCATCATGTGTGGCCATTATACAGTATTGAGCATAATGTGGCCGTTATACAGCATGGAGCATCATGTGTGGCCAATGGCCATTATACAGTATGGAGCATCATGTGCAGTCATTATACAGTATGGAGCATCATGTGTGGCCATTATACAGTATGGAGCATCATGTGTGGCCATTATACAGTATGGAGCATCATGTGTGGCCATTATACAGTATGGAGCATCATGTCTGGCCATTATACAGTATGGAGCATCATGTCTGGCCATTATACAGTATGGAGCACTGTGGCCATATTTTTTTTTGTTTATAATTATTGTATATAAAGCAGTGTGATCAGCAGTGCTAAATGGCTGTGGTTGGAACGTGGATATGGGTGTGACTAGTTGTGAAATGGGTGTGGTCAGAGGCGTGGCCTAAAATTTGCCGCGGCGCACTACGTGCGCCGCAAACTTTATACCTCCTTCCCTTCTTTAAAAAGTTGGGAGGTATGGTACTGCATTTTCCAGATCATGGCAAGTGCCACAAATCCCATAGGGAATTAATGAGGCCGAACGCAGTGTTGCTGTAAGTGATCCGTTACGCGGCACATGCAGAAAAACTGCCCGATCTGCTGCAAAAGGCGACTTTCACATCAGCGATTCTTGCCAAAGTCACTGCCGATAGTGTCATACTCACCAAAGGGGGAGGCAGCGCTAAAAGTGCCTAGGGCAGCAGAAACTCTAAATACGGCCCTGGCTGTAATGGCGGCGGTTTTGGCGGGAACGTCTGGCGGCAAGTGGCAACACACAGTCTTTGCAATAAGTCACAGTCCAAGCATAACACTGGTCAACAGCATTTTTGGTGCCAAAGATATTTCATCGAATTTAGGGTATTTTTGGGGTGCTGATTCTGAATATGTCATCAGTTTTGCCAGATTGGCTCAAGTTTTTGACATTTTTGGTATCTTATTTATAGCACTTGTTGGTAAATGCGACACATCATCTCATTAATTTCTTTGGATTAGTACTTGAACTGAGCAGTTCTCAATATAGTTTTGTGTTAATTAGTGTTCTAAAAGTTTGTTTTGTTCATAGCTTGATTTTTGCACTAACTTTATGTTGTTGTCTGTTTTCCAGTGAAAAGCATGAACTCATCAAGAAGTTGTCTTAACGATCCAGACTCATTCTGTTACATTTGTGGTGAATACACACTGCCAAAACATAAAAAGAAACATAACAGACTTCGTAAAAAAAGTGTATTTTGCCTATTTTGGGGTTATGCTTGGGGACCAAGACAAGTTTTGGGTACCACACATAGTGTGCAAAGCATGTATCGAATTATTACGAAAATGGAGCAAAGGACAAAGAAAAAGCTTCAAATTTGGTGTTCCAATGGTGTGGAGAGAGCCAAAAAAATCATCATGATGACTGTTATTTATGGTAAACACAGGTACAGGCACATCTTCACAATGAGGGACAGGCCTTCTTGCAGATTCCATGTTACTCCCATTTTCGTTTCTTATGCTTATTGAATCCTTGCACTTGCACTGCACAGAAATAACAGTCATCATGATGATTTTTTGGCTCTCTCCACACCATTGGAACACCAAATTTGAAGCTTTTTCTTTGTCCTTTGCTCCATTTTCGTAATAATTCGATACATGCTTTGCACACTATGTGTGGTGCCCAAAACTTGTCTTGGTCCCCAAGCATAACCCCAAAATAGGCAAAATACACTTTTTTTACGAAGTCTGTTATGTTTCTTCTATGTTTTGGCAGTGTGTATTCACCACAAATGTAACAGAATGAGTCTGGATCGTTAAGACAACTTCTTCTTGATGAGTTCATGCTTTTCACTGGAAAACAGACAACAACATAAAGTTAGTGCAAAAATCAAGCTATGAACAAACTTTTAGAACACTAATTAACACAAAACTATATTGAGAACTGCTCAGTTCAAGTACTAATCCAAAGAAATTAATGAGATGATGCGTCGCATTTACCAACAACACAAGTGCTATAAATAAGATACCAAAAATGTCAAAAACTTGAGCCAATCTGGCAAAACTGATAGCATATTCAGAATCAGCACCCCAAAAATACCCCAAATTCATTAAAATATTTTGGACACCAGAAAAATTTTTTTTTTTTGTTGACCTGTGTAATAAATCACAATTCCAAGGCACACATGACCTGATTCTTCGGGCTTAAGTAGATCCTGTTCGTGACGCCAAGTTGTAGCGCCCCCACTGCCGCAGGGCCGAGGGGTACCCGGTACCGGGCCTCTGAGTCTCTACTCTGGGGTTGTCACGGTGGCTAGACCCGGTCCGTGACCCTGCTGAGGGGCGTACAGTAATAGAAGTGGATAGTGGTGGTGGTGCGGTGCAGTAAATAACGAGGACACCAGGTTGCAGTCTCTTTACCTCTTTACTGAAGATCTCTGGGTCCTCAATCCGGAATACGGTTAACCAGGCTGTGCAAGTCCAGTCGGTCCAATGGCACCTCCAGAGTTCCCTTCGCAGGTGGAAATCTGTGCCTTCCTGCTAGCACTATGTGTTGTGGTCCTTCCCTGCTGTGCTTACAGAAAGTCCCCACAACTGTTGTGTCTGTTTCTTAAGTTCCCTCACAACTCGATTAGATGATGTTCTGCTAATCTTCCGTCCCTCCCTGATGTTACGGTTAGGACGGCACCCGTATGACGGGTAGGCTCGGAGCTCTTCCGGGACCCTAGAGTCGCCCCTCTCCACAAGTTGCCCCCTATGTCTTCGTAGGTGATTTAGGTGAGACAGCCCGCCTATGACTGACTGTCCTGCCCTTGGTTTGAAGTATTGCTTGAAGCTAGATGTACGAATACTTCCTCGGCGTTCCGGCCGCCGGTTGTGCGCCTCAGTAGAATGTTGCCTCTGTCTCACAGCACGACTCCTACTGGTATTCTCCTTGTTGCTTTGATCTCGTTTCTCACTCAGCACAATCTATCTCGCTTCTAATCCTTCCTTGGGCACCGCCGCTATGCTGAGCAGGCACGGTCCCGTGACGTTCTCTCAAGTTGCCAGGCCTCTGTCAGGATCCCACCCCCGACAGGGGCCCTACCGAATCTTCCCCCACAACACCCTCTGCCACAAGGTGTTGCCTGGTTCCAACCCAGTCAGCTTTCTCCCTAACTTCCTGCCTGACCCCCAGTTTTACCAGTATGTGAGGAGTGGCCTAATGAATAGAACCCTTAGCTCCCCCTGGAGGCCCGACTGTGAAATGTATTGGTGTCTGTGATACCTGGTCAGATGAACTCCTTCAGTGCCATCAGACGTACCATAGCTCCCCTTAGTGGCGGAGCCACAGTACTGCAACGACCAGGACTCTGGGGCGCTGCACTAGTAAATAATCAGTTAACTATATACAATTGCAGAGCATTAGTAGCTTACTCTGGTTCTGGCGGCAGCTCTGCAGGCAACAGTGGGCGGGGTTATCCGCCCGGGTACCTGCGGCTACCAAGTGTTGCACCAGAAACCCCCTTGCTCCAGTCAGTGGTCTGGGTACCCACAGTTTTAGATCCTGTAACGACCTGGGTACTGGTCATTACTGCGGCCAAGCTTCTGGCTACCACGGTGGTAGCAACAGTGCAGGTGGTGGTCTTGACAACAGTGCAGGTTGGAGTAACCACCGTGGTCTTTGTGGTAACAGTGGACCGGTCACAAGAGGGTGCCTTCTCCACTGGGGGCAGCTTCACCGGCACCGTGGTCGGGGGCGCCACGGGACCTCGCCTCCTATGGACATTCAGGGCAAACCACCCCTTTTCCCCAAAGTGCCGGGTGTAGGTAACCTCATCCCCCGGGTAGAGGTCCCGGTCGGGATGCCCCTCCTTCAGGTGAGACTCAACGTCCCTCCGGTTTACGAACACCTCGGTGTACAGGCCCGGCTCTTTAATAAAGCCCCACCTCCACGGAGCCTAA
This sequence comes from Ranitomeya variabilis, assembly GCF_051348905.1. Classification (NCBI taxonomy): domain Eukaryota; kingdom Metazoa; phylum Chordata; class Amphibia; order Anura; family Dendrobatidae; genus Ranitomeya; species Ranitomeya variabilis. The sequence continues at coordinate 228,786,042 of NC_135235.1, forward strand.
AGGTGATGACGATGCCCTGCCTGCGTGGGGCCTGATGAGCGGTGGGGTTCTTGCGGGCCCGGTCCTTCACTGCTAAGTCCTTCAGGTGATGGGCCTCCAGCCCAGCCTGGTACGCCTTCTCCTTCTTGTCCCACTGCTGTTCTAACTGGGCCTGGTATTCTTCCCAGCTGAGGGCTTGCACCATCTCTCCTTCCTGGGTCGCCACCCCGGGGAACCCCATAAAGTTGGACCCGGGGTTCACCCAGCGGCACACCGTGCGCTCGGCATAAACCGCGCTCGGCAGGGTGACTGGCGAGATCGGGGTCTTTAGAAGGTGCTCCATGCCTGTGGCCTGGTCCCAGGGAAGGAGGTGCTGGAGTCGATAGGTTCCAGGGGGAGGAGGCGCTGCAACAGGGCCTACCAGCAAGTCCTCTGCTAACGGGGCAGGGTCGGCGGGCTTACCGGCCAGTGTAACGTCCTCCCTCGCGGCTGGTTCCGCTGGCGGTGACATCGGTGGAGACTTCGGCAGCAACTCGACCATCGGTGCAGGGACCAAGGTCGGGGACTCCTCCGCTGGCGTCCCTTGGGTGCGGCCTTGGCTTCCACCCGCAGCTGGAGAAGTCTTCTATCTCGAGCTGCAGGAGATCCGCATCGGCCGTGGAGACTGGGCCTCTATGCTCCTCCGGATAGCAGGGGGAGTTCTCCACTTCAACCCCACACTCTGGGTCTGAGCGTTCGGCCATCACGTCCCCCACGTGGGTCGCTTCCTGATCTTTTTCCCGCTCTCTCCTTCGTGGATGGTTTCTTTTTCGTTGTCTCCGCCCTCCATTGAGGATTAGGAGGCGGATCTCGGCTGCTGACGGACACGTCCCCAAGGTACAGAATATTTAGACTGGGCGGCCATTGTCTTTCGCGCTCTTCAGCTTGTCCACGCCCACTTCCACGCCCTTCTTCTTCTCCTGCGCTCCTCTTAGCGCTGTAATGGCGGCAGTTCTGGCGGGAACTTTTGGCGGCAAGTGGCAATCCACAGTCTTTGCAATAAATCACAGTTCAAACACAATTCAGACACAGTTCCAAGGCACACATGACCTGATTCTTCAGGCTTAAGTAGATCCTGTTCGTGACGCCAAGTTTGGAGCACCCCCAGACGCAGGGCCGCGGGGTACTCGGTACCGGGCCTCTCTGTCTCAGTTCTGGGGTTCTCACGGTGGCTAGACCCGGTCCGTGACCATGCTAAGGGGCGTCCAATGAAAGGTGTGATGATGGTGCGTGGTGTAGGTCGCGGTGAATAACGAGGACACAGGGTTGCAGTCTCTTTACCTCTTTACTGAAGGCTTCAGGATCCTTAATCCAGAGTACTGTTAACAGGGCTGGCTGAGGCCGGCCGGACCGAAGGCACCTCCAGAGTTCCCTTTGCAGGTGGAAATCTGTGCCTACCTTCTAGCGCCTGTGTGTTGTAGTACTTCCCTGCTGAGCACCACGGGATAGTCCTCACAACTGTTGTGTCTGTTTCTGATGTTCTTTCTCACAACTTATATCTGTTCTGATGTTCTTCTCCGTCCCCCAGATGATATGGCTAGGACGCACCCGTATGACGGGTAGGCCTGGAGTTCTTCCGGGACCCTAGTGACGCCCCTCTCCCACAGTTGCCCCCTATGTCTGCTTAGGTGATTTAGGTGAGACAGCCAACCTATAATTAACTGTCCTACCGTTGGTTTGAAGTAATGCTTGGAGCCCAATACTTCCTCGGCGTTCCGGCCACCGGCTACGCGCCTCAGTAGGATGTTGCCTCGATCTTACGGCACGACTCCTACTGGTGTTATCTCCTTTTTGCTGTGATCTCGTTTCTCACTCTTCACAATAAACCTCGCTTCTTGTCCTTTCTTGAGATCCTGCCGCAATGTAGTGCAGGCGCGGTTCCTTAACGCTCTGTCTTGTTCGCTAGGCCTCTGTTAGGATCCCACCCCTGAATCTTTCCCCTGCAACACCCCCTGCCACAGAATGTTGCCTGGTTCCAACCCAGTCAGCTTCTAACTAACTTCCTATCCAACCCCCAGTTTTACCAGATTGTGAGGAGTGGCCTAATACATAGTACCCTTTGCTCCCCCTGGAGGCCAGACTGTGAAGTGTATTGGTGTCTGTGATACCTGGTCAGGTGAACTCCTTCAGTGCCATCAGACGTACCATCACTCCCCTTAGCGGCGGAGCATCAGTACTGCAACGACCAGGACTCTGGGGCGCTGCAATTGCTTCAGAGACTGGCAGGACAGTCAATTCCAAGTTGGCTGCCCGACCTTAATACCTAAGAAGACACGGTGGCAACTTGTGGGGGTCGGGGCGTCTCTAGGGTCCCTATAAACAAGCTTCAGGCCATCAGTCATACGGGTTTTGTTCTATCCGACCACGGGGAACAGAGAGAGAAGAGTAATAACAGTGAGGACCTTATTAGAGTTAAAGCAAGTGAGGACCTACTGTGTTACTGTGCGCATAGGAAGGCTATTGCATTCCACCTGGATAAGGAGACTCTGGATTTGCCTTCAGACGAGCCGGACTCCGCCTGCCCTGTGATCCGGTACCCACCAGGACTGTGGACACTGAAGCCTTCAGTAAAAGGTAAAGAGACTGCAACCTTGTGTCCTCATTCTTTACTGCGCCTCACACCATCCACCATCTATACTCTGGGAAGCCCTGGGGTTACACTCCACCTGTGGGGAGGTATACCATCAAGCTGCCATAACATCACCCCAGCGGACCCCTAAGCAGCGTCGGTCACCCTGACCGAATACCACAGGTGGCGTCACGAACACTATCCCTTTAAAGACCTTTCCCTTTTTATATGGACGTCCCTAGGGCCACAGACCGGGTCAGCCACCGTGACATCCCCGCTGAGAACCGAAGGACCCGGCTCCGAGTAACCCCTAGCCCTGGGGGCGATCCAGAAGCATACACCAAGCCCTTCTTTATAGGTGGCAAAACACAAGCGCCATCATTTGGACCCCTTCTTGACTCCGATTTAGGCAAGACCTACAGCCGTCTTCATCCTGAGCTTCCTGGTTCATAAAGTGAAGGTTAGCAGATCAAAAAGTAATAAGGAATGGAAATGTATCTCTATATATAATGTTGGGCGACAAACCCGTTGGCTTCAGTAATGGTCGTTAAGGGGTTGTCAGCAGCACCCCTTTTTTATGTAGGCGACTAAACTAATTCAGGAAGTTGTAACAATAGTTTTATCTGTTCATGTAGATAAGTTATAAATCGCCTGCAGAGTTCCCTTTAATCCTCTGGAACGTAACTGATTAATCTGCAGCAGCACTTCCATATTTGTATTATTCCATCAGTAAATAAGTTTCCGTTAGGGATCTTTCACAAGTTCTGATATCTCCAGTACTGGAAAAACCCATATCGGAGTTATCCCTGTTTTACATACGTGTGGCATCCATGTGCCACATCAATGTGACAAGTACCGGCACCCAGGAAAAAGTAATACAGTTCACTCTGTTCCCAGGTGCCGGGTGCTGAAGGCAGATCTGATCATTGTCGCCTGGTCTCCCTGTGATCAGCGCACCCAGGCAACAATGATGGGAGTTGTATTCAGCACCCAGTGTATACAATAAATAAATGTAAAAAAAAAAAAAAAATCATGTGAGCTCCTGTGTAATTACAAGCAGAGGGAAAGCCCACGGCTGGGGACTGATGTTAATAATCTGGGAAAGGGGCCAATATACCAAAAGGTTCTCAGGCTATTAATAATTTGCTTAGCCTTTACTGGTTAGTTTAGGGGGCCCCAGCAAAAATGATGTAGGGTCTCCCTATAATTTCTAACCAGCAAAGGCTAAACAGACAGCTGTGGGCTGATATTAATAGCATGGGAAGGGGCCAGTGATATTGGCCCCCCTCCCAGGCTAAGAACATCAGCCCTCAGCTGCCCCAGAAATGGCGCATCCTTAGCCTTGCTCTTCCCACTTGACCTGGTGCGGTGGCAAGTGGGGTAATAGGGTTGGGGTTGATGTCAGCTGTTTTATCGCTGCTGACATCAAGCCCAGGGGCTAGTAATGGAGAGGCATCTATAAGGGTATGTGTCCACGGTCAGTAAACGCTGCTTGTTTGACGCTGCGCAGAGCTGCAGCGTCAAACACGCAGCGTCCAGATGTTCCAGCATAGTGGAGGGGATTTTATGAAATCCCGTGTCCACTATGCGTGGAAACACGCATCCGACTTCCCTGCGACTCCGGACATGCTGCGCGTCTTTTCAGATCGCAGCATGTCCGTGCTACCTGCGGCGACGCTGCGTCGCCGCAAGTAATATCACAGGGCGCTATGCGAGGGTGCGATGATCCCGGATGAGTACAGTTAACACATCCGGCATCATCGCGTCCCAGAAAGGGGGCGGGGCTTAGCGCCGAGCGGCTTCGCCGCTCCGGTGATACCGCCGGCCATCCTGACCGTGGACACGTACCCTAAGACACCCCCATCACTAACCCCATAGTAAGAAATACACAGCCAGATTAAAGTCTTTTAATTGAAAGGACACGGACTCCTTTATATAAAATAAACCCTCCCCACCCTCTTCCCAATTTATTACTGTAAAATGAAAAATAATAAAACATCATATACCTCACCTGTCCAACGACAATCAATTTGTCCCACGAAGAACTCCAGCTCTGCTTCATCTGGATTGTATGTCTGAGTGGTGGCATGATGCGACCACTCAGTCATGAATCCAGGAGACATCATTGAGGTTACCGACAGTCACTACCAGCTGCTCCCACGCTCGGTTCAGTGTGAGCCGGCCGATGAACTGCGGTAACCTTCATGACATCACCGCTAGCACCGTGAGAAATCTAAATATCAAGTATGAAGGTCCAACTCAGCCCTCCACCTAGTATGACAGTCCACACAGCCCCAATACAGTACGATGGTCCCCACACACATTGATAGTCATCACTGTCCCCCACCACACCAAGCATGATGGTCTCCACAGCCCTCCACAAAGTATGATGGTTTGTTCCCACACACAGGATGATGGTCCCCCCACAATCCCCCACACAGCATGATGGTTCCTCCGCACTGGATAATGGTCCCACCACACACAGTATGATGGTCTCCAGAACCCCCCACACAGTATGATGGTTACCCCTTGCAGGATGATGGTCCTTCCACAGCCGCTCCAAACAGTATGATGGTTCCATCACAGTCCCCTACATAGTATTCTGGTTCCCCCATTCAGTATTATGCTTCCACCAAAGTATGATGGTCCCCCCACAGCATTATGTTCTCCACAGCCCTCCACAAATTATGATGATTCCATCACAGTCCCCTACACAGTATGATGGTCCCCAAACATAGTATGATGGTCCCACCCAAAGCATTATGTTATCCATAGCCTTCCACACAGTATTATGGTTCCCCCACATAGTATGATGGTCCTCAATCATATTATGATGGTCCCCACAGGTCCAATACAGTGTGATAGTCAACCCTCAGTCCTCCATATAATACCATGGTCCCCCTCTCAGCACCAATACAGTATGATGGACCTATTTATAGTATGATGGTCCCCCACAGCCCCCATATAACATGAGGGTCCCCCTCACAGCCCAACTATAGTATGAGGGTCCCCCTCACAGCCACCATACATTATGATGGACCCCCCTTATAGTATGATGGTCCCCTCACAGCCCCAATGCATTATGATGGACCCATTTAGAGTATGATGATCCCCCTCAGCCACCATACAGTATGATGGACTCCCTTATGGTATGATGGTCCCCCTCACAGCCCCAATGCAGTATGATGGACCTATTTATAGTATGATGGTCCTCCACAGCCCCCATATAATATGAGGGTCTCCCTCACAGCCCCAATACAGTATGATGGACCCCCTTATAGTATGATGGTCCCCCTCACAGCTCCAATGCAGTATAATGGTCCCCCTCAGCCACCATATAGTATGATGGACCCCCTTATAGTATGCTGGTCCCCCTCACAGCCCCAATGCAATATGATGGACCCATTTATAGTATGATGGTCCCCCTCACAGCCCCAATGCAATATGATGGACCCATTTATAGTATAGTATGATGGTCCCCCACAGCCCCCATATAACATGAGGGTCCCATTCACAGCCCCAATGCATTATGATGGACCAAGATAGAGTATGATGATCCCCCTCAGCCACCATACAGTATGATTGGCTCCCTTATGGTATGATGGTCCCCCTCACAGCCCCAATGCAGTATGATTGACCCATTTATAGTATGATGGTCCCCCACAGCCCCCATATAATATGAGGGTCTCCCTCACAGCCCCAATACAGTATGATGGACCCCCTCACAGCTCCAATGCAGTATAATGGTCCCCCTCAGCCACCATATAGTATGATGGACCCCCTTATAGTATGATGGTCCCCTCACAGCCCCAATGCATTATGATGGACCCATTTATAGTATGATGGTCCCCCTCACAGCCCCAATACAGTATGATGGACCCATTTATAGTATGATGGTCCCCCTTACAGCCCCAATACAGTATGATGGACCCATTTATAGTATGATGGTCCCCCTCACAGCCCCAATACAGTATGATGGACCCTCTCACAGCCCCAATACAGTATGATGGACCCATTTATAGTATGATGGTCCCTCTCACAGCCCCAATACAGTATGATGGACCCATTTATAGTATGATGGTCCCCCTCACAGCCCCAATACAGTATGATGGACCCATTTATAGTATGATGGTCCCTCTCACAGCCCCAATACAGTATGATGGACCCATTTATAGTATGATGGTCCCCCTCACAGCCCCAATACAATATGATGGACCCATTTATAGTATGATGGTCCCCCTCACAGCCCCAATACAGTATGATGGACCCATTTATAGTATGATGGTCCCCCTCACAGCCCCAATACAGTATGATGGACCCATTTATAGTATGATGGTCCCCCTCACAGCCCCAATACAGTATGATGGACCCTCTCACAGCCCCAATACAGTATGATGGACCCATTTATAGTATGATGGTCCCTCTCACAGCCCCAATACAGTATGATGGACCCATTTATAGTATGATGGTCCCCCTCACAGCCCCAATGCAGTATGATGGACCCATTTATAGTATGATGGTCCCCCTCACAGCCCCAATACAGTATGATGGACCCCCTTCATACCCTCAATCTGATATTGATTTGTTTTTCAATATAATCTCAAATTACTTTTTGACCTTCCTCCATGCTTTACACTACAGCAGAGTTGAGCACAATCAATATCAGGAACTGCAGCTTAGGTAAGTTGCCTATTGGAGTTCGGGGTAGTTTGTAATGCACTCCCCATCTCATTAGTCTCAAGTTGTTGTTTTGACCCACCTTCATGCTTTACACTGCAGCATGACTATGATCAAGGACCCTCGTTTAACTGTATTGACTATTTAAAGTCTAAAGCAGCCTGAAATATATCTCCTCTGCTGCTCAAGCTTAGACTACTACTGGCCATCCCCTGTGCTTTATACTGCAGCTCTTCTTACAGGGAGGTCAGTGCAGGATGGACCTACCGTATTTCCGTTGCAGTAAGGACAGAATGATTATAAACTAGAAGCAAATAAAATATCAGAGAAAATGAAAAAGTAAATTATCAGTAAGCTGCTGCATATGGAGAACCCTCGTAAGGGGGCTGGGGGTCCTACTTATCGTGACCCCGTGTCTTTACACTTGTTTCCTGGAGCTCCTCATTATTCATGTAGTCTGCAGTAAATGCTTATTATGCAGGAGCCGTGGAAGGCGCCGCTGATTGCTGTGGGCTATTGCAGTTCGTTAATGTGCGCCCCCATGGTGGGCCCTCACATCGTCAGCCCACCCTGACATAGGGTAGACCCCAGGAGGCAGAGGCGCCTATCACATCGAGTTAGCCATGCCCCGCTGCCTTGGCGGATTATGAAATTCACAGGGTGATGTTGGGACAAGAATACCAAAGTAGGGGGATCCCCCACAACAAAGGCTCGGAGCCCGAGGGGGTCTGCGCACGGAGACCATGAGATAATTGTGCAGATAGGAACATTACGTTCTCCGGATTTCCTAATGAATCCATAGATCAGACGGCACAATGGCCGCGTAATGAAATGATCCGATCCTCATGCACAATTAGCACCAGCCCGATACTCAACTCTCTGTCCATTTAGAAACTATATATTTGCATAAGTTACTGCGCCCCCCTCCGTGCACCCATAATTAAATCTCCAGGAATGCTGATTTTATTAATGTCCTCCCCGAACGTCTTACAAGAATTCTCCAGTTTTATGTAAACTAAATGAAACTTTCTGCTGAATGGAAACATTCAGAGGTTTAAGACTTCCCTGGATCCTGTTCACACAAGGACAAGGTTTCAACTGAAAAAAAAAAAAAAAAAATCAGGACATTTTAATGTCTTTAAAGCTGTATGTCCGCCATTACATATCAGTACATATGCCCACCGAAATCACAACTCACAACGCCATACTGCCCACCATGATTGCATCCTGTATCTTTACTGTTGTACTTGCTACATTTTCACAGTCCTATAGTTCCAGGATCATATTCTGTCAGCTCCCAGAGTCTGGTCTCACCGGTTAGGCTGTTCCCAGTGGACTCGAACATGTATATGCAGTGGCATAAACTGAAGCTCGTGGGCCCTAATGCAAAATCTCCAGCAGGACCCCAACTATTGGAGATCTTTAATAGTAAGTGTTTTGATATGGACCAAGGGGACATTTTGGGCCAGGGTGTGATTGTACTCCCTGCACCGACTATAGTTACGCCACTGTATATACATCCAACCTTATATCCTATATTCAGTGCCCAGGAAACACTAAGGTGCATCGTCCATATCAGTACTGCAAGAAGGGTAATGGCCTTAAGACCACAGTTACTGACACTATCCACTGGACCCAACCTGGAGGCCAACACCCATTACCAGTACCCCCCTGCCTCTTAGAAAAGCTGCCACCAGGCTATCAAATTATACGGCACAATAGTCGCGCACAATAAACTCGCTATACCCCTGGCGCACAGTCACACACTGGACCCAGATTCCAGAAATCCTGGATAGTAAATCTTATAAATGGTGGACGAGTCCCCTCCTCTCGGTTGGGGTCTTCCTTAGACAAGAGGTTCGTACCCCTTTAATGTTATATCAGCTTTTCCCTCGCTGTTGGGTGAACTTCCATAAAGTGCTTGGAAGTCCACGTCTGCAGGAGGCGATGGCTCTTGTGCTAAATCTAAGTGACTTTTTCTGTTGCTAGAGGGTTTATCACATTGCGTTGGTCTTTTTTGGAGCAGCTGTGGAGGAGACCTCACCCTAAGGGTGACGGTGCTGCTTCACTGGAAGGAACACATGTTTGCCACATGTCCATAAGTCTTATTCTCGTCTCACGTTACTGGTGGCTTGTCATGATCCACCATGAGATGTTCCCTAGTAATGTCCACCTTGCAGCTCCTCAGAAGGGTATGACCTTTGGAGATCGGTGACTCCAGACCTTGTTAATTATGAGGAACCGCAGGCTTTGACTTCAACATATCTTCTTAGTTTGGGGCATGGGAATGTGGCAAGAAGAGCATTTTTGCAATGGGAGCCAAGAGGGTTAACAACAAGCCGCTATGGCTGCAGTAGACCATGGAAGGGAATCATGTCCGAAAGTGACGGCAAGTTGAGCAACAACTCTACGTAAGAAGATCATCTCGTAGGCCAGAGAGGAACGGATCTATCCATTAATAGATTTCATACCTGTCTCACTTTTTTGTATTGATCGATTTATCTCATCTGTTAGTGATGATGAGCGAGGAACTATTTACAGGACTTGTGGTCGGTGTGACCACCAAACAAGATCCCTGCAAAATGGCTTCCTACCTGCCAAAATCTTCAGATTGGTAGGTCCGGCACAACCTAAAGCGTGTGTCCTGTTGAGTATGACGTCTGATGGTCCACAATGTCCAGAGTCACCCAGACCTTCTGAGAAGCTACAAGGTGGACATCACTAGGGTCTCCTGACACCACACCAGTCATATGGGGTGGAGAATAAACCCGTTATTTCAGATGTATCTTTCTGTCTCATATGTATCAAAATACAGAATCTATGTGTACAAGTAGTATCTGTTTATCTTCTTTCTACAATATATCTGCAGCGCCCCAGAGTCCTGGTCGTTGCAGTACTGATGCTCCGCCGCTAAGGGGGGCTATGGTACGTCTGATGGCACTGAAGGAGTTCTTCTGACCAGGTATCACAGTCACCAATACACTTCACAGTCTGGCCTCTAGGGGGAGCTAAGGGTTCTATGTATTAGGCCACTCCTCACAATCTGGTAAAACTGAGGGTTAGACAGAAGCTGACTGGGAATCGAACAGGCAACATCCTGTGGCAGAGGGTGTTGCGGGGAGAGACTCAGGGGGGTCCCTGTCAGGGGTGGGATCCTGACAGAGGCCTAGCGAACAGAGAGAACGTTACGGGACCGCGCCTGCACGAGATAGCGGCGGTACCCCAAGAAAGGACAAGAAGCGAGGTTCATTGTGCTGAGTGAGAAACGAGATCAACGCAATAAGGAGAAATACCAGTAGGAGTCGTGCTGTAAGACGAGGCAACATCCTACTGAGGCACGTAGCCGGTGGCCGGAACGCCAAGGAAGTACTAGGCTCCAAGCAATACTTCAAACCTACGGCAGGACAGTCAGCTATAGGCGGGCTGTCTCACACAAATCACCTACGAAGACACAGGGGGCAACAATAGGAGAGGGGCGACGCTAGGGTCCCGGAAGAACTCCGAGCCTACCCGTCATACGGGTGCGTCCTAGCCATATCATCTGGGGGACGAAGAAGAACATCATAATCGAGTTGTGAGGGAACTTCAGAAACAGACATAACAGTTGTGGGGACTCTCCCGTAAGCACAGCAGGGGAGGACCACAACACACAAGCGCTAGAAGGTAGGCACAGATTTCCACCTGCAAAGGGAACTCTGGAGGTGCCATCGGACCGGCCGGACTTGCGCAGCCCGGTTAACCGTATTCCGGATTGAGGATCCTGAAGCCTTCAGTAAAGAGGTAAAGAGACTGCAACCTGGTGTCCTCGTTATTTACTGCGACCTGCACTGCACCGCACCACCACAATATCAACACCGTTCCCTCCACCTTTATTGTACGCCCCTCAGCAGGGTCACGGAACGGGTCTAGCCACCGTGACAACCCCAGAACAGAGACTCAGAGGCCCGGTACCGGGTACCCCTCGGCCCTGCGACAGTGGGGGCGCTACATATCCATCTATCGGGAATATTCGTCTATTTTTCTAATATCTATAATCACTTTATCTCATTATCCAGATGTGAAGGTAACAATCTATTTCATATCTTTTGGAGAAAGTTTTCACACAATATTTGTCCCATTTGTTTCTTCTCAATGACTGCAGAATTCGCACCTTCCTCCTCTCCATGCGACTGCACAATACAAAGGATTTAAGAAACCGCCACTCATCATCTAACAGGACACAGGCTAATTGGTAAATTAAATATTTTTCATGAGGTTTTTCATCTTTTTTTTCTTTAGGCAAATAATTAAAATGCTTTTAAAATGACAGAAGAGAGAACACTGGGAATTCTGCAAAGCTTTGATGACTGGAAAGATGAAGCAGCTACAAGGGGAAAGAAATTCCTGGTAGATTTTTTTCTTCCTGATTGAGGTTGAACCTGTGATAGCAAGATAAATTCGCTGTAAATAGAAGGGAACCGATTTCACCAGAGGAGCCGTCAAGATCCGAGATATCTATATGGTGAATAGCTCTTAGGTGCGACTACAGTAATATCCCTGTGTGCTCTGCGCTTCACATTTCTCATTGTGTACTATAAGTCATAACACGAGATATAGGTAAAAACGGGAGCTGTTATTGCAGATACATTACCCAGTTTATCCAGTATTGATCCTGAGTTACCTCCTGTATTATACTCCAGAGTTGCACTCACTATTCTGCTGGTGCAGTCACTGTGTACATACATTACATTACTGATCCTGAGTAGGGTTGAGCGAAACGGGTCGATCATTTTCAAAAGTCGCCGACTTTTGGCTAAGTCGGCGTCTCATGAAACCCGATCCGACCCCTGTGCTTGTCGGCCATGCGGTACGCGACTTTCGCGCCAAAGTCGCGTTTCAATGACGCGAAAAGCGCCATTTCTCAGCCAATGAAGGTGAACGCAGAGTGTGGGCAGCGTGATGACATAGATCCTGGTCCCCACCATCTTAGAGAAGGGCATTTCAGTGATTGGCTTGCTGTCTGCGGCGTCACAGGGGCTATAAAGGGGCGTTCCCGCCGACCGCCATCTTACTGCTGCTGATCTGAGCTTAGGGACAGGTTGCTGCCGCTTCGTCAGAAGCAGGGAGAGCGTTAGGCAGGGTCCACTAACCACCAAACCGCTTGTGCTGCAGCGATTTCCACTGTCCAACACCACCTTCGGTGTGCAGGGACTGTGGAAGCTATTTTTTTTTTTTTTTTCCTCAGCGCTGTAGCTCATTGGGCTGCCCTAGAAGGCTCCGTGATAGCTGTATTGCTGTGTGTATGCCACTGTGGAAACCAACTGCTTTTTTCAAAGCACATATCCTCTTGTTCCTTCCTTTCTGCACAGCTATCTTTTTTGTTTGTCCACACTTTTTATTTAATTTGTGCATCAGTCCACTCCTATTGCTGCCTGCCATACCTGGCTTACATTACTGCAGGGAGATAGTAATTGTAGGACAGTTTTTTTTTTGTTTTTTTTTGTGGGAGATTAAGATTGGCATTTCTGCTACAGTGCCATCCCTGTGTGTGCCATCTCTCACTGAGTGGGCCATAGAAAGCCTATTTATTTTTTCCGTGATTTGTGTTCTAAAATCTACCTCAACACAAAAACACTACATCAATCAGTGGGAGAAAAATATTGGCCTCAGTCAGGGCTTGTGTGCCACTGCTGTGTGTGCTATCTCTCATTCAGTGGGCTATAGCAAGCCTATTTTTTTTTTTTTTTTTTTAATATTATTTGGTTTCTAAAGTCTCCCTGAAAAAAAAAAAAAAAACCTAAAAAAACAGTGGGAGAGTAATATTGCCCTTTCAGCTTGTGTGCCAGTCTTGACTCCTGGGTGTGCCACCTCTCTCCCTCTCATTCAGTGGGCCATAGAAAGCCTATTTATTTTTTTTTTAAAATATTATTGGGTTTCTAAAGTCTCCCTTAAAAAACAAAAAATACATAAAAAAACAGTGGGAGAGTAATATTGCCCTTTCAGCTTGTGTGCCAGTCTTGACTCCTGGGTGTGCCACCTCTCTCTCTCATTCAGTGGGCCATAGAAAGGCTATTTTTTTTTTGGTTTTTTTAATATTATTTGGTTTCTAAAGTCTCCCTGAAAAAAAAAAAAAAAACGTACAAAAAACAGTGGGAGAGTAATATTGCCCTTTCAGCTTGTGTGCCAGTCTTGACTCCTGGGTGTGCCACCTCTCTCCCTTTCATTCAGTGGGCCATAGAAAGCCTATTTATTTTTTTTTTTAAATATTATTGGGTTTCTAAAGTCTCCCTTAAAAAACAAAAAATACATAAAAAAACAGTGGGAGAGTAATATTGCCCTTTCAGCTTGTGTGCCAGTCTTGACTCCTGGGTGTGCCACCTCTCTCTCTCATTCAGTGGGCCATAGAAAGGCTATTTATTTTTTTGGTTTTTTTAATATTATTTGGTTTCTAAAGTCTCCCTGAAAAAAAAAAAAAAACATACAAAAAACAGTGGGAGAGTAATATTGCCCTTTCAGCTTGTGTGCCAGTCTTGACTCCTGGGTGTGCCACCTCTCTCTCTCATTCAGTGGGCCATAGAAAGGCTATTTATTTTTTGGTTTTTTTAATATTATTTGGTTTCTAAAGTCTCCCTGAAAAAAAACAAAAAACATACAAAAAACAGTGGGAGAGTAATATTGCCCTTTCAGCTTGTGTGCCAGTCTTGACTCCTGGGTGTGCCACCTCTCTCATTCAGTGGGCCATAGAAAGCTTTTTTTTTTTTTTCCTTGATTTGTGTTCAAAAATCTACCTCAACACAAAAACACTACATCAATCAGTGGGAGAAAAATATTGGCCTCAGTCAGGGCTTGTGTGCCACTGCTGTGTGTGCTATCTCTCATTCAGTGGGCTATAGAAAGCCTATTTATTTATTTATTTTTTTTCTTATTATTTGGTTTCTAAAGTCTCCCTGAAAAAAAAAAATACATAAATTAGGTGGGAGATTAATATTGACATTAGTGCTTGAGTGACAGTCCTGCGTGTGTGTCATCTCTGTGATTTTGTGCCACAGAAAACAGAGTGTGTAACATTGTGCCTGATTTTCCTTGTGGTCTCACCAACCTGTTAAGGGATATTGAAATCATACTGAAGTTATAGCTCACCGTGTAAGTTGTTTGACAGCAACAAATAAAGTTACTTTGGTTAAGATTTTAAAACAATGAGGAAGTCTGGTGCAAGAGGTCGTCGTGGGCGTTCATTGTCAGCTGGTAATGATGGTAGTGGTAGTGGAGCATCAGGTGGTCGTGGGGATAAAAATATTCCACCTAAGTCTGGAGCTGTGGAGCCAGTTTCGTCGTCAGGCTACACAAGGCCTCGAACGCTCTCTTTTCTGGGAGTAGGAAAACCGCTTTTAAAGGCGGAGCAGCAACAGCAAGTTTTGGCTTACATTGCAGACTCAGCCTCTAGCTCTTTTGCCTCCTCTTCCGAAACTGGTAAATGTAAAAGCAGCGCGTCGCTTGTGGATGTTCACGGTCAGGGACAAGTCGCTTCCTTGTCCTCCTCAGCAAAAACTACAACAAGAGAGAAGGATGCAGCAGGCGACACAACGGGTCACTCCATGGAGCTCTTTACACATACCGTCCCTGGCTTAGAAAGTGAAACATTTAACAGGCCATGCCCATTACAAGTATATTCTGACATGGAGTGCACTGATGCACAGCCACAGCCAGAGTACTATGCTGCTCCTTTGACTCAGACCACCACATTGCCCTCTCAGGGTACAGATCCACAATCAGACCCTGATGAGACTATGTTGCCCCGCCACGAACGCTATACCACCGACCGACACAGTGACACAGACGAAGTTGCACACGAGCTCGAAGAGGAGGTAATAGATGACCCAGTTATTGACCCCGATTGGCAGCCATTGGGGGAACAGGGTGCAGGCGGCAGTAGTTCAGAAGCGGAGGTGGAGGAGGGGCCGCAGCAGGCATCAACATCGCAACAGGTTCCATCTGCCGGGCCCGTATCTGGCCCAAAACGCGTGTCAAAGCCAAAACCTGTTGGAGCACAGCGTTGCCATCCGGTTAAAGCTCAGTCTGCAATCCCTGAAAAGGGATCCGAGTCTAGGAAGAGTGCAGTCTGGCATTTTTTTAAACAACATCCAACTGATCAGCGCAAAGTCATCTGTCAAAAATGTTCAACTAGCTTAAGCAGAGGTCAGAATCTGAAAAGTCTAAATACTAGTTGCATGCATAGACACTTAACCACCATGCATTTTCAAGCCTGGACTAACTACCAAACGTCCCTCAAGGTTGTAGCACCCTCGGCCAATGAAGCTAGTCAGCAACGCAACATCCCTTCCGTCACTGTAAGGCCACCATTTTCCGCACCACCGGCAGTATCTGTGCAGGTTTCTTTGCCAGCCAAAAGCAGTCAGGGTCAGGGAATCACCAGTTTTGTAGGAGGAAATATTGCATCTAGGGCACCGGCGGAAACAATACCGTCTCCAACCGTCTCTCAGTCTGCCATGTACACCGGCACACCCGAAAGTTCCACGATCTCCAGCTCTCCAGTCCAGCTCACCCTACATGAGACTCTGGTTAGAAAAAGGAAGTACTTATCCTCGCATCCGCGTACACAGGGTTTTAACGCCCACATAGCTAGACTAATCTCGTTAGAGATGATGCCCTACCGGTTAGTTGAAAGCGAAGCTTTCAAAGCCCTGATGGAGTACGCTGAACCACGATACGAGCTACCCAGTCGACACTTTTTTTCCAGAAAAGCCATCCCAGCCCTGCACCAGCATGTTAAACAGCGCATCGTCCATGCACTCAGGCAATCTGTGAGTACAAAGGTGCACCTGACTACAGATGCATGGACCAGTAGGCATGGCCAGGGACGTTATGTGTCCATCACGGCACACTGGGTGAATGTGGTGGATGCAGGGTCCACAGGCGACATCAATTTAGGGACAGTTGTGCCTAGCCCACGGTCTAGGAAACAGTTGGCTGTAGGCGTTCGCACCCCCTCCTCCTCCTCCTCCTCGTCCTCCTGCAGAAGCTACAGCTCTTCCACAGAACGCAGTCTGCCAACCACTCCATCGGCAGATGACACTGTTGCACACCAGTTGTCCCATTATGGGCCAGCTACTGCCAAGCGTCAGCAGGCTGTATTGGCTATGAAGTGCTTGGGCGACAACAGACACACCGCGGAAGTTCTGTCCGAGTTCTTGCAACAAGAAACGCAGTCGTGGCTGGGCACAGTAGATCTTGAGGCAGGCAAGGTAGTGAGTGATAACGGAAGGAATTTCATGGCTGCCATCTCCCTTTCCCAACTGAAACACATTCCTTGCCTGGCTCACACCTTAAACCTGGTGGTGCAGTGCTTATTGAAAACTTATCCTGGGTTCTCCGACCTGCTCCTCAAAGTGCGTGCACTTTGCTCACATATCCGACGTTCGCCTGTACACGCCAGCCGTATGCAGACCTATCAGCGGTCTTTGAACCTTCCCCAGCATCGCCTAATCATAGACGTTGCAACAAGGTGGAACTCAACACTGCACATGCTTCAGAGACTGTGCGAACAGAGGCGTGCTGTTATTTATTTGTGGGAGGATACACGGGCAGGCAGTAGGATGGCAGACATGGAGTTGTCAGGTGTGCAGTGGTCTAAGATACAAGACATGTGTCAAGTCCTTCAGTGTTTTGAGGAATGCACACGGCTGGTTAGT
Organism: Ranitomeya variabilis; assembly: GCF_051348905.1. Taxonomy (NCBI): domain Eukaryota; kingdom Metazoa; phylum Chordata; class Amphibia; order Anura; family Dendrobatidae; genus Ranitomeya; species Ranitomeya variabilis. The sequence continues at coordinate 228,802,995 of NC_135235.1, forward strand.
GCAGACAACGCCGTAATAAGCATGAGCATCCCCCTAATGCGTCTGCTGATGCAAAGTTTGACGCACATAAAGGAGCAGGCGTCTGCACCAGAGGAAGAGGAAAGCCTTGATGACAGTCAGCCATTGTCTGGTCAGGGCAGTGTACAGGACGAGGTAGCGGGCGAAGAGGAGGTGGAGGACGAGGAGGATGATGGGGATGAGTATATTTTTAATGCCGAACCTTTCCCGGGGGCACAGGAAATTGGTTGCGTGTCACGGCCGGGTTCTGGTTTTTTGAGGGACACAAGTGACGTAGATTTGCCTGCAACTGCCCCTCAACCAATCACAACCGGAGATTTGACAACTGGAACTTTGGCCCACATGGCGGATTATGCCTTACGTATCCTAAAAAGGGACACACGCATTACGAAAATGATGAACGATGACGATTACTGGTTGGCCTGCCTCCTTGATCCACGCTATAAAGGCAAATTGCAAAATATTATGCCACATGAGAACTTGGAACTAATATTAGCAACCAAACAATCAACTCTTGTTGACCGTTTGCTTCAGGCATTCCCAGCACACAGCGCACGAGATCGTTCTCACACGAGCTCCAGGGGGCAGCAGACTAGGAGTGTTAGGGGTGCACACATCAGAAGTGGCGTTGGACAGAGGGGTTTTCTGACCAGGTTGTGGAGTGATTTTGCTATGACCGCAGACAGGACAGGTACTGCTGCATCAATTGAAAGTGACAGGAGACAACATTTGTCCAGTATGGTTACTAACTATTTTTCATCCCTTATCGATGTTCTCCCTCAACCGTCATTCCCATTTGATTACTGGGCCTCCAAATTAGACACCTGGCCAGAATTGGCAGAATATGCATTGCAGGAGCTTGCTTGCCCGGCAGCAAGTGTCCTATCAGAAAGAGTATTCAGTGCTGCAGGTTCAATATTAACCGAAAAAAGGACTCGTCTGGCTACCCAAAATGTTGACGATCTAACATTCATTAAAATGAACCACAACTGGATTTCGAAATCTTTTGCCCCACCTTGCCCGGCCGACACCTAGCTTTCCTATGAAAAGCTCTTGCCTGTGAATTACTTTTCTAATGTCTAATTTGCTGCAGCTGATTGTACAGCATACGACATGTTTACACCTCCCTAAATGGCAAAACTCCCCACACGGGGCCGTGGTATCGCGACTTGGCGCAAGCACCCGTGAGACTGCTGTTTGTCTGAAGAGGTGGGTGTGCTCGCTTTTGGTTGACGGCATTGCTACTGGGTCCCTCATAGTACAATGTAGTGTCTCTGGCGGTGGTGGTGCGCACCCAACGTCAGACACACCGTTGTAACATGAGGGGCCCTGGGGCGGTCCCGCCGGCCTCAAGAGAGTTCCCCCCTACCCCAGCTCAAAATGTGCTCTACCACGTCCAAAATTATGTCGCACAGCTCCACCAATCTTTAGTCTATTCGCTGACATCATTCAATGTCTGGCACTGACAATACAAATTTGTAGACATCTATGATGCAACTTAAAGTAGTCTGTGTCTGTGTCCTATATTGGCACCATTAAATAGTTACTGCCAAATTACTATGTCAGAAACTCAGTAGATGAGCCCACCCCTGTACCTAAGTATGCCACCTTTTTTTTTGTTGTGGTTGTTTTGCGAGACATTAACATCTATTTATATTTTGGGAGTACTGGGACAGACACTCCTTGCACTACTCCTCCACTCACCACCAAGCTGCCTGTGTATCCATGTAACCGCTGTAAAGCTGCCATGAGCCTATTGTTTGTTATTTTAGGCCTTTGATAGCCTGTCTGCGGTCCCTACTTTAAATACTCCTCCACTGACCACCAAGCTGCCTGCCCGTGTATCCATGTAACCGCTGTAAAACTGCCATGAGCCTATTGTTTGTTATTTTAGGCCTTTGATAGCCTGTCTGCGGTCCCTACTTTAAATACTCCTCCACTCACCACCACCAAGCTGCCTGCCCGTGTATCCATGTAACCGCTGTAAAACTGCCATGAGCCTATTGTTTGTTATGTTAGGCCTTTGATAGCCTGTCTGCGGTCCCTACTTTAAATACTCCTCCACTGACCACCAAGCTGCCTGCCCGTGTATCCATGTAACCGCTGTAAAACTGCCATGAGCCTATTGTTTGTTATTTTAGGCCTTTGATAGCCTGTCTGCGGTCCCTACTTTAAATACTCCTCCACTCACCACCACCAAGCTGCCTGCCCGTGTATCCATGTAACCGCTGTAAAACTGCCATGAGCCTATTGTTTGTTATTTTAGGCCTTTGATAGCCTGTCTGCGGTCCCTACTTTAAATACTCCTCCACTCACCACCACCAAGTTGCCTGCCCGTGTATCCATGTAACCGCTGTAAAACTGCCATGAGCCTATTGTTTGTTATGTTAGGCCTTTGATAGCCTGTCTGCGGTCCCTACTTTAAATACTCCTCCACTCACCACCAAGCTGCCTGCCCGTGTATCCATGTAACCGCTGTAAAACTGCCATAAGCCTATTGTTTGTTATTTTAGGCCTTTGATAGCCTGTCTGCGGTCCCTACTTTAAATACTCCTCCACTGACCACCAAGCTGCCTGCCCGTGTATCCATGTAACCGCTGTAAAACTGCCATAAGCCTATTGTTTGTTATTTTAGGCCTTTGATAGCCTGTCTGCGGTCCCTACTTTAAATACTCCTCCACTCACCACCAAGCTGCCTGCCCGTGTATCCATGTAACCGCTGTAAAACTGCCATAAGCCTATTGTTTGTTATTTTAGGCCTTTGATAGCCTGTCTGCGGTCCCTACTTTAAATACTCCTCCACTGACCACCAAGCTGCCTGCCCGTGTATCCATGTAACCGCTGTAAAACTGCCATGAGCCTATTGTTTGTTATTTTAGGCCTTTGATAGCCTGTCTGCGGTCCCTACTTTAAATACTCCTCCACTCACCACCACCAAGCTGCCTGCCTGTGTATCCATGTAACCGCTGTAAAACTGCCATGAGCCTATTGTTTGTTATGTTAGGCCTTTGATAGCCTGTCTGCGGTCCCTACTTTAAATACTCCTCCACTGACCACCAAGCTGCCTGCCCGTGTATCCATGTAACCGCTGTAAAACTGCCATAAGCCTATTGTTTGTTATTTTAGGCCTTTGATAGCCTGTCTGCGGTCCCTACTTTAAATACTCCTCCACTCACCACCAAGCTGCCTGCCCGTGTATCCATGTAACCGCTGTAAAACTGCCATAAGCCTATTGTTTGTTATTTTAGGCCTTTGATAGCCTGTCTGCGGTCCCTACTTTAAATACTCCTCCACTGACCAGACCACTGCTGCCCGTGTACCCCTGGAACCAATTATAAAGTGCCTACAGCCAGCCCATTTTCTTATGTTAGGCCTTTGAAGCCTGTCTGCGGTCCCTACTTTAAATACTCCTCCACTGACCACCAAGCTGCCTGCCCGTGTATCCATGTAACCGCTGTAAAACTGCCATGAGCCTATTGTTTGTTATTTTAGGCCTTTGAAGCCTGTCTGCGGTCCCTCCTTCCACTAGTCCTCCACTGACCAGACCACTGCTGCCCGTGTACCCCTGGAACCAATTATAAAGTGCCTACAGCCAGCCCATTTTCTTATGTTAGGCCTTTGAAGCCTGTCTGCGGTCCCTACTTTAAATACTCCTCCACTGACCACCAAGCTGCCTGCCCGTGTATCCATGTAACCGCTGTAAAACTGCCATGAGCCTATTGCTTGTTATGTTAGGCCTTTGATAGCCTGTCTGCGGTCCCTACTTTAAATACTCCTCCACTCACCACCAAGCTGCCTGCCCGTCTATCCATGTAACCGCTGTAAAACTGCAATGAGCCTATTGTTTGTTATTTTAGGCCTTTGATAGCCTGTCTGCGGCCCCTACTTGCAATACTCCTCCACTGACCACAATGCTGCCTGGAGTGCCTGCCTGTGTATCCATGTAACCGATGTAAAACTGCCATGACTGCCTACTGTTTGTTATTTTAGGCCTTTGATAGCCTGTCTGCAGCCCCTACTTGCAATACTCCTCCACTGACCACACCAATGCTGCCCGTGTACCCCTGGAACCTATTTAAAAGTTCATAGAGCCTAGTTATATATTTTATTTACTATTAATAAGGCCATGATGGACTACGCTGTACCATGCTACAAGCTAACCAGTCGACACTTCTTTTGCGAGAAAAGCCATCCCAACCCTCCACCAGCATGTAGAAGACCGCATTGTCCATGCACTCTGGCAATCTGTGAGTACAAAGGTGCACCTGACAACAGACGCATGGACCTGTAGGCATGGCCACGGAAGATTACGTGTCCATTACGGCGCAATGGGTTAATGTGGTGGATGCATGGTCCACAGGGGACAGCCTACTAAGTCTGTCTGCAGTCCCTAATTCAAATTGTCCTCCACTGTCTAAATTGGAGCTTCCACCTTCTGGCTTTCGGCCTATAGTATCAGAAATTAAACTGCATTTGGCCTTCAACTTTGGTTAGGGCCTACTAACGGCTTCTGCCCCTCCCTGGTGTTGCCCTCAACTAAATAAAGCTGAGCTTCAACCTTCTGCTCCAAATTACCATTTTGAAAAATGCAATAGGCTTTTCCGGCCTACTAAAGGTGTCTGTCTGTGTGCCCCTGCCTGGTGTTGTCCTCAACTAAATAAAGCTGAGCTTCAACCTTCCGGCTCTCATTAAGTGGTTTTAAAAAAAAAAATGGTGGTTAGGGCCTACTAACGGCTTCTGCCCCTCCCTGGTGTTGTCCTCAACTAAATAAAGCTGAGCTTCAACCTTCCGGCTCTCATTAAGTGGTTTTAAAAAAAAAAATGGTGGTTAGGGCCTACTAACGGCTTCTGCCCCTCCCTGGTGTTGTCCTCAACTAAATAAAGCTGAGCTTCAACCTTCCGGCTCTCATTAAGTGGTTTTAAAAAAAAAAATGGTGGTTAGGGCCTACTAACGGCTTCTGCCCCTCCCTGGTGTTGTCCTCAACTAAATAAAGCTGAGCTTCAACCTTCTGCTCCAAATTACCATTTTAAAAAATGCAATAGGCTTTTCCGGCCTACTAAAGGTGTCTGCCCCTCCCTGGTGTTGTCCTCAACTGAACAAAGCTGAGCTTCCACATTCTGGCTTTCGCCCTATACTATCAGATATTAAACTGCATTTGGCCTACTAGTGTGGTTAGGCCCTTGAAACAGTGTCTGCTGCTCTTGGGTTTGCTACTCCACTGAACAAAGCAATGCCGCCTGTTTAGTCCTGTTACCAATTTTGAACTGCATGTAGCCTACTTTATTCTTTGGCCCTATATCTGTTTCCTCCTCATCCTGCCCATTGCCCAGCCACTGCTAAATGAGTCTGCTGGTACATTGACCTAGACCACTACATTCCCCTTGTACTCTACACAGCCAGAATCTGTCCCTGCTGAAAGTAAGGTTCCCCTTCCCGCATGTTATACCACCTTACACAGGGACAAAGAGGAAGGTGCAGATGAAAGTGCAGGTACCTTCATCAGGTGGGGGGGCATACTCGTTGGCGACGTCACTGGCACAGGGCCCCTCAGAGTACGCAAAAGTGTCGCTGCTGGTGGGAGGCGCCCCCGCCATGCAAACACACCGCCGTACTTTGAGGGGCCCTGTGCCAGTGGCAATGCGAACGAGTGGGCCCCCCCCTGCTTGCTCAGGATCACAGCACTTGCAACTTTTAAATACTTACCTTTCCCTGCAACACCGCCGTGACGTAGTCCGCATTTCCTGGGTCCACGAAAAACTTGAGCCAGCCCTACTCCCCCCACAACTTTCCCCCAATTCCCTATGCCCAACTATTATTATACAGTTAATTAAGATTGGCAAGCTTCAGAAACAAGAATGGATGTTTTTGGCATTAAAATGGGCACTGTAGGTGTTTTCCTGGCCTCCACTCACTGCCGACTATGCTTCCCCATTGACTTGCATTGGGTTTCGTGTTTCGGTCGATCCCCGACTTTTAGCGATAATCGGCCGACTGCACTCGACTCGACTCTGGACAAAATCGGGTTTCCCAAAACCCTACTCGATCTTAAAAAAATGAAAGTCGCTCAACCCTAATCCTGAGTTACATCCTGTATTATACTCCAGAGCTGCACTCACCATTCTGCTGGTGCAGTCACTGTGTACATACATTACTGATCCTGAGTTACATCCTGTATTATATTCTAGAGCTGAACTCACTATTCTGCTGGTGCAGTCACTGTGTACGTACATTACATTACTGATCCTGAGTTACCTCCTGTATTATACTCCAGAGCTGCACTCACTATTCTGCTGGTGCAGTCAATGTGTACATGTAGCGCCCCCACTGCCGCAGGGCCGAGGGGTACCCGGTACCGGGCCTCTGAGTCTCTGCTCTGGGGTTGTCACGGTGGCTAGACCCGGTCCGTGACCCTGCTGAGGGGCGTACAGTGATAGATGTAGATAGTGGTGGTGGTGCGGTGCAGTAAATAACGAGGACACCAGGTTGCAGTCTCTTTACCTCTTTACTGAAGGTCTCTGGGTCCTCAGTCCGGAATACGGTTCACCAGGCTGCGCAAGTCAGGCCGGTCCGATGGCACCTCCAGAGTTCTCCTTGCAGGTGGAAATCTGTGCCTTCCTGCTATCGCTATGTGTTGTGGTCCTCCCCTGCTGTGCTTACGGGATAGTCCCCACAACTGTTGTGTCTGTTTCTCGTGTTCCCTCACAACAACTCGATTAGATGATGTTCTGCTAATCCTCCGTCCCTCCCGGTGTTATGGTTGGGACGCACCCGTATGACGGGTAGGCTCGGAGCTCTTCCGGGACCCTAGAGTCGCCCCTCTCCACAGGTTGCCCCCCAAGTCTGCATAGGTGATATAGGTGAGACAGCCCGCCTGTGACTGACTGTCCTGCCGTTGGTTTGAAGTATTGCTTGGAGCTAGATATATGAATACTTCCTCGGCGTTCCGGCCGCCGGTTGTGCGCCTCAGTAGGATGTTGCCTCGATCTTACAGCACGACTCCTAATGGTAATCTCCTTCTTGCTTTGATCTCGTTTCTCACTCAGCACAATATATCTCGCTTCTGATCCTTTCTTAGGGCACCGCCGCTATGCTGAGCAGGCACGGTCCCGTGACGTTCTTTCTTGTAGCCAGGCCTCTGTCAGGGTCCCAAACCTGAAAGGGACCCTACCGAATCTTCCCCACAACACCCCCTGCCACAAGGTGTTGCCTGGTTCCAACCCAGTCAGCTTTCTCCACTAACTTCCTGCCTGACCCCCAGTTTACCCACACGGTGAGGAGTGGCCTAATAAATAGCACCCTTAGCTCCCCCTGGAGGCCCGACTGTGAAATGTATTGGTGTATGTGATACCTGGTCAGATGAACTCCTTCAGTGCCATCAGACGTACCATAGCCCCCCTTAGCGGCGGAGCCACAGTACTGCAACTGTTGTGAACTATATTTGTTGGCTCCCTCTTGTGGTCACTAGCGGTATGGCACTTGGATTATCCTTCCCCAGGTTGGTACCCACCTGGTTCGTTAGGCCTTGGGTGTTCCTATTTAGACTTCCTGGAAACTCAGTCTAGTGCCTGGAATCGATGTAATCAGTCTATATCTGTTTTCCTCCTGACTCCTAGTCCCTGAGTTTTGCAAGATAAGCTAAGTTCTGCTTTCTTATTTTTGTCCTTTTGCATTTGCTCTTATTTTGTTCCAGCTTGTTCAAAATGTGATTTCTGTTTTTGCTGGAAGCTCTAGGGGGCTGATATTCTCCCCCCACACCGTTAGTCGGTGCGGGGGTTCTTGGATCTTCAGCGTGGATATTTTTATAGGGTTTTTTGCTGACCGCATAAGTCCTCTTCCTATTTTCTGCTATTAATTAGTGGGCCTCTCTTTGCTAAATCTAGTTCATTCTTACGTTTGTCTTTTCTTCTTACCTCACCGTTATTATTTGTTGGGGGCTTGTATAATAACTTTGGGGTCTTTTCTCTGGAGGCAAGTGAGGTCTTATTTTCTCTGAAAGGGTTAGTTAGTTCTCCGGCTGGTGCGAGACGTCTAGAATCAACGTAAGTACGTTCCCCGGCTACTTCTAGTTGTTGTGCCAGGATCAGATATGCGGTCAGCCAAGTTACCATTTCCCTATGAGCTGGTTTTTGTGTTTGCGGACTTAGCTGGAACTCCTGAGATCCTCTACCACTAGGATCATAACAGTATTCCAGGCCCCAAAAGAGAATATTTAATGCATTGCTGAAGCGGGATTAAAAGAAAAAAAAAAAAAAGTTCTGAGTTGTTTTTTTTTCTCCTTCCCCTTTTTCTCTGAGTGGCTTGAAGCCCTGCTGCAGACATGAATGTTCAGACTCTGATTACTAGTGTGGATCAGCTTGCTGCACGAGTGCAGGGCATTCAGGATTTTGTTACTTGTAGTCCTATGTCAGAGCCTAAGATACCTATTCATGAGCTGTTCTCTGGAGATCGATTTAAATTTAGGAATTTTAGGAATAATTGTAAATTGTTTCTATCTTTGAGACCTCGTTCGTCTGGAGACTCAGCTCAGCAAGTTAAAATTGTTATCTCCTTCTTGCGTGGCGACCCTCAGGATTGGGCCTTCTCATTGGCGCCAGGAGATCCTGCATTGGCAAATATTGATGCGTTTTTTCTGGCGCTCGGATTGCTTTATGAGGAGCCTAATCTTGAAATTCAGGCAGAAAAAGCGTTGCTGGCTATTTCTCAGGGCCAGGATGAAGCTGAAGTGTATTGCCAAAAATTTCGGAAATGGTCCGTGCTTACTCAATGGAATGAGTGTGCTCTGGCCACAAATTTCAGAGATGGCCTTTCTGAGGCCATTAAGAATGTGATGGTGGGGTTTCCCATCCCTACAAGTCTGAATGATTCTATGACTCTTGCCATTCAGATTGATCGGCGTTTGCGGGAGCGCAAATCTGCTAATTTTCTGGCAGTATTGTCTGAACGGACACCTGACTCAATGCAATGTGATAGAATTCAGACTAAAACTGAACGACAAAATCATAGACGTCAGAATGGGTTGTGTTTTTACTGCGGTGACTCTACACATGTTATCTCAGCATGCTCTAAACGCCTAACAAAGGTTGTTAGTCCTGTCGCCATTGGTAATTTGCAGCCTAAGTTTATTTTGTCTGTGACTTTAATTTGCTCATTGTCTTCCTACCCTGTTATGGCATTTGTGGATTCTGGTGCTGCCCTGAGTCTTATGGACTTGTCGTTTGCCAAGCGCTGTGGTTTTGTCCTGGAGCCTTTGGAAAATCCTATTCCTCTTAGAGGAATTGATGCTACGCCATTGGCGGCGAATAAACCGCAGTATTGGACACAAGTGACCATGTGCATGACTCCTGAACATCGGGAGGTGATTCGTTTTCTTGTTCTGCATAAAATGCATGATTTGGTCGTTTTGGGTCTGCCATGGTTACAGACCCATAATCCAGTTTTGGATTGGAAGGCTATGTCTGTGTCAAGTTGGGGTTGTCAGGGAATTCATTGCGATTCCCCGCCGGTCTCTATTGCCTCTTCTACTCCTTCTGAAGTTCCGGAGTATTTATTGGACTATCAGGATGTATTCAGTGAGTCCAGGTCCAGTGACCTTCCTCCTCATAGGGACTGTGACTGCGCTATAGATTTGATTCCTGGTAGTAAATTTCCTAAGGGACGATTATTTAATCTATCTGTACCTGAGCATGCCGCAATGCGTTCTTATATAAAGGAGTCTTTGGAGAAGGGACATATTTGTCCATCTTCTTCCCCTCTTGGTGCGGGATTCTTTTTTGTGGCCAAGAAAGATGGGTCTTTGAGACCTTGTATTGACTATCGGCTTCTGAATAATATCACTGTCAAATTTCAGTATCCTTTGCCACTATTGTCGGACTTGTTTGCTCGGATTAAGGGTGCCAGTTGGTTCACCAAGATAGATCTTCGTGGTGCGTACAACCTTGTGCGCATTAAGCAGGGAGATGAATGGAAAACTGCGTTCAATACGCCCGAAGGTCATTTTGAGTACTTGGTGATGCCTTTTGGGCTCTCTAATGCTCCTTCAGTGTTTCAGTCCTTTATGCATGACATCTTCCGGAAGTATCTAGATAAATTTATGATTGTTTATCTGGATGATATTCTGTTTTTTTCTGATGATTGGGATTCTCATGTAAAGCAGGTCAGGATGGTGTTTCAGGTTTTGCGTGATAATGCTTTGTTTGTGAAGGGCTCAAAGTGTCTCTTTGGAGTGCAGAAGGTTTCCTTCTTGGGTTTTATTTTCTCCCCTTCTACTGTGGAGATGGACCCAGTCAAGGTCCGAGCTCTTCATGATTGGACTCAGCCCACGTCTGTTAAGAGTCTTCAGAAGTTCTTGGGTTTTGCTAATTTCTACCGTCGTTTTATTGCTAATTTTTCTAGCGTTGTTAAACCTTTGATGGATATGACCAAGAAAGGTTCTGATGTTGTTAATTGGGCTCCTGCAGCCGTGGAGGCTTTTCGGGAGCTGAAGCGCCGGTTTACTTCGACGCCTGTTTTGTGCCAGCCTGATGTCTCACTTCCCTTTCAGGTTGAAGTGGATGCTTCCGAGATCGGTGCCGGAGCTGTTTTGTCGCAGAAAGGCCCTGGTTGCTCTGTGATGAGACCATGTGCTTTTTTCTCTAGGAAATTTTCGCCTGCTGAGCGGAACTATGATGTTGGTAATCGGGAGTTATTGGCCATGAAGTGGGCATTTGAGGAGTGGCGTCATTGGCTCGAGGGAGCTAAGCATCGTGTGGTGGTCTTGACTGATCACAAAAATCTGATGTATCTCGAGTCTGCTAAGCACCTGAATCCTAGACAGGCTCGTTGGTCGTTGTTTTTCTCCCGTTTTGACTTTGTGGTCTCGTACCTGCCTGGTTCAAAGAATGTGAAGGCTGATGCTCTTTCTAGGAGCTTTGTGCCTGTCTCTCCCGGCATCTCAGAGCCAGCTGGTATTCTTAAAGAGGGAGTAATCTTGTCGGCCATTTCTCCTGATTTGCGACGTGTGTTGCAGAGATTTCAGGCTGGTAGACCTGACCCTTGCCCACCTGATAGATTGTTTGTTCCTGATAAATGGACCAGCAGAGTTATCTCTGAGGTTCATTCCTCGGTGCTGGCAGGGCATCCTGGGATTTTTGGTACCAGAGATTTGGTGGCTAGGTCCTTTTGGTGGCCTTCCCTGTCGCGGGATGTGCGTTCTTTTGTGCAGTCCTGTGGGATTTGTGCTCGGGCTAAGCCTTGCTGTTCTCGTGCCAGCGGGTTGCTTTTGCCCTTGCCCGTCCCGAAGAGGCCTTGGACACACATTTCCATGGATTTCATTTCAGATCTTCCGGTGTCTCAAGGAATGTCTGTCATCTGGGTGGTGTGTGATCGTTTTTCCAAGATGGTCCATTTGGTGCCGTTGCCTAAGTTGCCTTCCTCTTCCGATCTGGTTCCTTTGTTCTTTCAGAATGTGGTTCGTTTGCACGGCATTCCTGAGAATATCGTGTCTGACAGAGGATCCCAGTTTGTGTCCAGATTCTGGCGATCGTTTTGTGCTAAGATGGGCATTGATTTGTCATTTTCATCTGCCTTTCATCCTCAGACTAATGGCCAAACGGAGCGAACTAATCAGACGCTGGAGGCTTATTTGAGATGTTTTGTTTCTGCGGATCAGGATGATTGGGTGACCTTCTTGCCATTGTCTGAGTTTGCCCTCAATAATCGGGCTAGTTCCGCTACTTTGGTTTCGCCATTTTTCTGCAACTCTGGTTTTCATCCGCGTTTTTCCTCGGGTCATGTTGAACCTTCTGACTGTCCTGGGGTGGATTCCGTGGTGGATAGGTTGCAGCGGATTTGGAATCATGTGGTGGACAACTTAAAGTTGTCACAGGAGAAGGCTCAGCGTTTTGCCAACCGCCGCCGCGGTGTGGGTCCCCGACTTCGTGTTGGGGATTTGGTTTGGTTGTCTTCTTGGTTTGTCCCTCTGAAGGTTTCCTCCCTCTAAGTTTAAGCCTCGCTTTATTGGTCCTTATAAAATTTTGGAAGTCCTTAATCCGGTGTCTTTTCGTTTGGATCTTCCTGTGTCGTTTGCCATTCACAATGTGTTCCATAGGTCTTTGTTGCGGCGGTACGTTGTGCCTATGGTTCCTGCTGTTGAGCCTCCTGCTCCGGTGTTGGTTGAGGGCGAGTTGGAGTACGTGGTGGAGAAGATCTTAGATTCTCGTCTCTCTAGACGGAGGCTTCAGTATCTGGTCAAATGGAAGGGCTATGGTCAGGAGGATAATTCCTGGGTGGCCGCCTCTGATGTTCATGCGGCCGATTTGGTTCGTGCCTTTCACGCTGCTCATCCTGATCGCCCTGGTGGTCCTGGTGAGGGTTCGGTGACCCCTCCTTAAAGGGGGGGTACTGTTGTGAACTATATTTGTTGGCTCCCTCTTGTGGTCACTAGCGGTATGGCACTTGGATTATCCTTCCCCAGGTTGGTACCCACCTGGTTCGTTAGGCCTTGGGTGTTCCTATTTAGACTTCCTGGAAACTCAGTCTAGTGCCTGGAATCGATGTAATCAGTCTATGTCTGTTTTCCTCCTGACTCCTGGTCCCTGAGTTTTGCAAGATAAGCTAAGTTCTGCTTTCTTATTTTTGTCCTTTTGCATTTGCTCTTATTTTGTTCCAGCTTGTTCAAAATGTGATTTCTGTTTTTGCTGGAAGCTCTAGGGGGCTGATATTCTCCCCCCACACCGTTAGTCGGTGCGGGGGTTCTTGGATCTTCAGCGTGGATATTTTTATAGGGTTTTTTGCTGACCGCATAAGTCCTCTTCCTATTTTCTGCTATTAATTAGTGGGCCTCTCTTTGCTAAATCTAGTTCATTCTTACGTTTGTCTTTTCTTCTTACCTCACCGTTATTATTTGTTGGGGCTTGTATAATAACTTTGGGGTCTTTTCTCTGGAGGCAAGTGAGGTCTTATTTTCTCTGAAAGGGTTAGTTAGTTCTCCGGCTGGTGCGAGATGTCTAGAATCAACGTAGGTACGTTCCCCGGCTACTTCTAGTTGTTGTGCCAGGATCAGATATGCGGTCAGCCAAGTTACCACTTCCCTATGAGCTGGTTTTTGTGTTTGCGGACTTAGCTGGAACTCCTGAGATCCTCTACCACTAGGATCATAACATCTATTTTTGTGAGTGCAATAACAATAAGCATATTTGAACAGAGCTTCCCTTCATGGGAGGTGAGGACACTTAAACGTTACAAACATGGTTAAATACTTTCAAATAACTTTTCTTACCCAACCGGGTATTCTACTAAGTGCAAAAAATTTTTTAAACATTAATTCAACATTGCCTTTAACCCCTTCCCGACATGCGCCATACTAGTACTGCGCTGCCGGCACTGCATTACTGACAGCCGCAGTACTAGTACGGCGCCCCGATCACCGCGGTCTCGCGCTGAGCACCGCGGTGAACGGGTGCGGGTGTCAGCTGTATATGACAGTTGACACCCCGCAGCAATGCCCACGATTGGCGCTATCGCCGATCGCGGGCATTTAACCCCTCTGATGCCGCTGTCAATAGTGACAGCGGCATAGAGGGGGATCGCGCAGGGACGGGGGCTCCCTGCGCTCTCCCACCGGAGAAACGCGATGAGATCGCGCTGCTCCGGTGACCTGGAAGGAGTCCCCGGATCCAAGATGGCCGCGGGACTCCTTCCGGGTCATGAGATGACCCTGCTTGCCGGCGTCTGCTGAGAATCCTCATAGCAGGCGCCGGCAAGCGTCTGCAATGTGCCTGTCAGATCGATGATCTGACAGAGTGCTGTGCACACTGTCAGATCACCGATCTGTGATGTCCCCTCCTGGGGCAAAGTAAAAAAAAAAAATTTCCACATGTGTTAAAAAAAAAAAAAAAAAAATCCCATAAATACATTTCTTTATCTAAATAAAAAAAAATAAATCACACAATAAAAGTACACATATTTAGTATCGCCGCGTCCGTAACGACCCCACCTATAAAACTATATCACTAGTTAACCCCTTCAGTGAACACCGTAAAAAAAAAAAAAACGAGGCAAAAAACAACGCTTTATTCTCATACCGCCAAACAAAAAGTGGAATAACACGCGAACAAAAAGACGGATATAAATAATCATGGTACCGCTGAAAACGTCATCTTGTCCCGCAAAAAAAAAGCTGCCATACAGCATCATCAGCAGAAAAATAAAAAAGTTATAGCTCTCAGAATAAGGCAATGCAAAAACAATTATTTTTTTATATAAAATAGTTTTTATTGTGTAAAAGCGCCAAAACATAAAAAAATTACATAAATGAGGTATCGCTGTAATCGTACTGACCTGAAGAATAAAACTGCTTTATCCTTTTTACCAAACGCGGAACGGTATAAACGCCCCCCCTAAAAGAATTTCAGGAATTGCTGATTTTTGTTCATTCCGCCTCCCAAAAATCGGAATAAAAAGCGATCAAAAAATGTCATGTACCCGAAAATGGTACCAATAAAAACGTCAACTCGTCCCGCAAAAAACAAGATCTCACATGACTCTGTGGACAAAAATATGGAAAAATTATAGCTCTCAAAATGTGGTGATGCAAAAACAATTTTTTGCAATAAAAAGCGTCTTTTAGTGTGTGATGGCTGCCAACCATAAAAATCCGCCCAAAAAACGCTATAAAAGTAAATCAAACCCCCCTTCATCACCCCCTTAGTTAGGGAAAAATAATACAATTTAAAAAAATATATTTATTTCCATTTTCCCGTTAGGCTACTTTCACACTAGCGTCGGTACGGGGCCGTCGCGCTGCGTCGGCCCGACATCCCGACGCATTCTGTGCAAGCGCCGCACAACGGGGGCAGCGATGCTGTTTTTCCACGCATCCGCTGCCCCATTGTGAGGTGCGGGGAGGTGGGGGCGGAGTTCCAGCCGCGCATGCGCGGTCGGAAATGGTGGACCGCCGGCACAAAAAAGTTACATGTAACGTTTTTTGCTACCGGCGGTCCGCCACAACACGACGCAACCGTCGCACGACGCTTGCGACGTGTGTCAATATGTCGCTAATGTTAGTCTATGGGGAAAAAACGCATCCTGCAGATGACTTTGCAGGATGCGTTTTTTCGCCAAAATGACGCATTGCGACGTATGCAAAAAAACGCTAGTGTGAAAGTAGCGCTAGGGTTAGGACTAGGGTTAGGGTTGGGGTTAGGGCTAGGGTTAGGGCTGGGGTTAGGGTTGGGGTTAGGGTTTCAGTTAGAATTGGGGAGTTTTCACTGTTTAGGCACATCAGGGGCTCTCCAAACGCGACATGGCGTCCGATCTCAACGCGTTTGTTTGCGTTAAAAACGCATGCGTTTTTATAGAAAAAAACCAGAACACACACTGAAAAGTCACCCACCACCAAGGTGATAAAGGGATCCAAACCCTAACCCTAACCCTACCCCTAAACTCACCCCTAACCGTTTAATGAACATTTTCTGACAGTCATAGTGCCACGTATTTCAGTGCCACGATATTTCAGTGCCACGATATTTCAGTGCCACGTATTTCAGTGCCACGATTTTTCAGTGCCACGATATTTCAGTGCCACGTATTTCAGTGCCACGATATTTCAGTGCCACGTATTTCAGTGCCACGTATTTCAGTGCCACGTCTTTCAGTGCCACGATATTTCAGTGCCACGTATTTAAGTGCCACGATATTTCAGTGAAATACGTGGCACTGAAATATTGTGGCATTTACGTGAAATACGTGGCACTTATATACGTGGCACTTATATACGTGGCACTTATATACGTGGCCACTGAAATATCGTGGCACTTATATACGTATATACGTATATAAACGTATTTCAGTGCCACATATTTCAGTGCCACGTATTTCAGGTTAGGGTTAGGGGTAGGGTTAGGGTTTTTTGTTTTTTTCTCGTTTTCTTGTGTTTTTCTATAAAAACGCATGCGTCTAAAAAACGCATGCGTTTTACCGTGTTTACATGCATTTTTTCACACAAGCGTTTTTTTAAAAAACGCATGCAGATAAAAACGCAAGTGTGAAACCAGCCTTACCCTTGGGAAAATAAAAATGTGGGGGCTAAAATATAATTTTCGTGGAAAAAAAAATATTTTTTATTTTCACGGCTCTGCGTGATAAACTGTAGTGAAACACTTGTTCGTTCAAAGTTCTCACAACACATCTAGATAAGTTCCGTGGGGGGTCTAGTTTCCAATATGGGGTCTCTTGTGGGGGGTTTCTACTGTTTAGGTACATCAGGGGCTCTGCAAATGCAACATGACACCTGCAGACCAATCCATCTAAGTCTGCATTTCAAACGGCGCTCCTTCCCTTCCGAGCTCTGCCGTGCGCCCAAACAGTGGTTCGCCCCAATGTATGGGGTATCAGCGTACTCAGAACAAATTGGACAATAACTTTTGTGGTCCAATTTCTCCTGTTACCCTTGGGGAAAAAAAATTGCGGGCTAAAACATCATTTAGTGGAAAGAAAAAATGATTTTTTAATTTTCATAGCGCTACATTCTAAACTTTAGTGAAACAATTGGGGGTTAAAAGTGCTCACCACACATCTAGATAAGTTCCTTAGGGGGTCTTCTTTCCAAAATGGTGTCACTTGTGGGGGTTTCCACTGTTTAGGCACGTCAGGGGCTCTCCAAACACGACATGGGTTCCCATCTCAATTCCAGCCAATTTTGCATTGAAAAGTCAAATGGCGCTCCTTCCCTTCCGAGCTCTGCCATGCGCCCAAACAGTGGTTTATCCCCATATATGAAGTATCAGCGTACTCAGGACAAATTACACAACAACTTTTGGGGTCCAATTTATCCTGCTACCCTTGGGAAAATAAAAAATTTGGGGCAAAAAGATCATTTTTTGTGAAAATTAATATTAATTTTTTTTTACGGCTCTACATTATAAACTTCTGTGAAGCACTTGGAGGTTCAAAGTGCTCACCACACATCTAGATTAGTTCCTTAGAGGGTCTACTTTCCAAAATGGTGTCACTTGTGGGGGTTTCCACTGTTTAGGCACGTCAGGGGCTCTCCAAACACGACATGGGTTCCGATCTCAATTCCAGCCAATTTTGCATTGAAAAGTCAAATGGCGCTCCTTCCCTTCCGAGCTCTGCCATGTGCCCAATCAATGGTTTACCCCAACATGTGGGGTATCGGCGTACTCAGGACAAATTGTACAACGACTTTTTTGGTCCAATTTCTCCTGTTACCCTTGGTAAAATAAAACAAATTGGATCTGAAGTAAAAATTTTGTGAAAAAAAAGTTAAATGTTCAATTTTTTTTAAACATTCCAAAAATTCCTGTGAAGCACCTGAAGGGTTAATAAACTTTTTGAATGTGGTTTTGAGTACCTTGAGGGGTGCAGTTTTTAGAATGGTGTCACTTTTGGGCATTTTCTGTCATATAGACCCCTCAAAGTCACTTCAAGTGTGAGGTGGTCCGTAAAAAAAATGGTTTTGCAAATTTTGTTGCAAAAATGAGAAATCGCTGGTCAACTTTTAACCCTTATAACTCCCTAACAAAAAAAAATTATGTTTCCAAAATTGTGCTGATGTAAAGCAGACATGTGGGAAATGTTGTTTATTAACTATATTATGTGATATAACTCTCTAATTTAAGGGCATAAAAACGAAAAAAAAATTTCACAAATAAATGCAAGTCATATCGAAGAAGTTTTACCACTATCATAAAGTACAATATGTCACGAGAAAACAATCTCAGAATCACCAGGATCCGTTGAAGCGTTTCAGAGTTATGACCTCATAAAGTGACAGTGGTCAGAATTGTAAAAATTGGCCGTGTCAGTTAGGTGAAAACAGGCTTCGGGGTGAAGGGGTTAAGGATGTACACTCTGAATCCACTAAAGACCTTCTTATAACACATTATAAGGCTTGAGCAACTGTGCTACATTCTCCTACTTTACGTCTGCAGGACCGCCTGTCCTAACGGCTCCAGACCTACTGCCTCTCCTTTCTATTACAGGACCGCTCCTTTCAGCCCGAGCCTTCTGTCCTTCCACTACTATATACAGTATAGAACATGTTTTTCTTTCAGTTGGAGATTACTGAGCCATCCCTATATGGCTCCTAAGAGGACTCACCACTAACCCCTACGGGTTCACTTCCTGTCCTCATCCTTCTATTAACATTATTGAACATTTCTTACAATTAACTAATTGGTTACATTTAACTTTCGCATATCAACATTATTACTTCTTCTTTCAAAGCATCATCATTCCTTAAATGCTATCGATGAACATCCCCTTTAAGAGGGGACCAAGTCTCTATGAGGTAGTGCAACCTTTCAAGCTGCCAGTCCGTATGCAGCAAGGACTCCAGTACAAGTTCCAATAACCGTATCTTCGCAAAGAGTCCGTCTTTTATATAAAACCAGTAGGGAGCACCTTTAAGAAGGTGCAACTATGTACAAGAAGTTTGTATCATGCATTGTTCATGATTCAGCAGTTTCTTAGTAACGGAGCAAAAAGTAGAAAAACAAACAGAGCAATAGGGATCCCGGGTCAACAAAGGGATCCCTTTAAGAGTTAACCATGGACGGGTTTAGCAGCAACATAGCAGCAAAAACAAACAGTTTGAAGAACTATTTACAATGGCAAAGTGTTAAGATATTTACTTAAACCAATCAGGGGGCAGCACCGGCGGAGGCAACCCCTTTGGATATTGCCCACCGCCTGGTACTGCATACGGGGGAGTACTGTCCCATCTGGGGGTCTGGGTACCCACTGTCTTCAATTCTGGAGCAGCACGAGCACCACCCACCTGAAGAGGTGCCTCCTTGGCCACGAGGGTGGTGGAGGTGACAATGCTGCATGTCGTGGTCTTGACCATAGTGCACGTGGGGGTGACCTCGGTGGTCCTGGCAATGACCATGGGCTGACCACAAGGGGGAACCTTCGCTACAGAGGTCAGCTTCACTGGCACCTTAATCGGGGGCATCACAGGGTTCTGCCTCTTGCGGACATTCAGGGCAAACCACCCTTTTTCCCCAAAGTGCCTGGTGTATGAGACTTCATCCCCCGGGTAGAGATCCCGGTCTGGGTGGCCCTCTCTGAGGTGCGACTCGACATCCCTTCGGTTTACAAACACCTCAGCATACAGGCCCGGCTCTTTAATGAAGCCCCAGCCTCCGCGGAGCTTGAAGGTGGTGATGATGCCCTGCCTGCGCGGGGCCTGGTGAGCGGTGGGGTCCTTGCGGGCCCGGTCCTTGACCGCCAGGTCTTTCTGATGGTAGGCCTCCAGCCCGGCCTGGTACTCCTTTTCTCTCTCCTTCCACTGCCGTTCCAGCTGGGCCTGGTATCCTTCCCAGCTCAGAGCCTGCACCATCTCCCCTTCCCGTGTCTTCACCCCGGGGAACCCCATGAGGTCGGATCCTGGGTTCACCCAGCGGCATACCGTGCGCTCCGCACGGGTCTCACATGACAGGGTGGTTGGCGCGATCAGGGCCTTCAGGCGGTGTTCCATGCCCGTGGCCTCCTCCCAGGGTAACAGGCGTTGGAGTCTATGGGTCCCAGGGAGAGGGGGTGCCGCAACAGGGCCTATTAACAAGTCCTCTGCCGGCGGGACAGGGTCGACGGACTCACCAGCCGATGCAGGTTTCTCCTCCGCTGCGGGTTCCGCTAACGGTGTCGGCGAGGGCCTCAGCAACAACTCCGGTAGCGGTACAGGATCTGTTGTCAGAGGACTTCCTTCCGGCGCTACCTGATGCGGAGCCTGGGCCCCCGTGTTCAGCTGAAGGAGCTGGTGAATCAGGTCTCCCATCTCAGCCTGCCAAAGATCAGCGTTGTCTGTGGAGTAGTGGCTGCGGTACTCGTCCGGGTAGTTGGGGGAGACTTCTGCTTCCACCCCACATTCGGGTTCCGAGCTGCTAGCCATGGCGTCCTCCACGTGAGTCGCTTCCTGGTTCTTTTCCCGCTCTCTCCTTCGTGGGCGGTTTCGTTTTCTCTGTCTCCGCCCTCCATTGAGGATTAGGAGGCGGATTTCTGCTGCTGACGGACACGTCCTCACGGTGCAGAAATATTTAGACTGGCCGGCCATTGTCGTTCGCGCTCTCCAGCTTGTCCACGCCTACTCCACGCCCCTCTTCTTCTCCTGCGTTCTCCTCAGCGCTGTAATGGCGGCGGATTTTGGCGGCAAGTGGCACAGCACAGTCTTTGCAATAAAGTACAGTCCAAGCACAATAAATCACAGTTCCAAGGCACACATGACCCGATTCCTCAGGCTTAAGTAGATCCTGTTTGTGACGCCAAGTTGTAGCGCCCCCACTGCCGCAGGGCCGAGGGGTACCCGGTACCGGGCCTCTGAGTCTCTGCTCTGGGGTTGTCACGGTGGCTAGACCCGGTCCGTGACCCTGCTGAGGGGCGTACAGTGATAGATGTAGATAGTGGTGGTGGTGCGGTGCAGTAAATAACGAGGACACCAGGTTGCAGTCTCTTTACCTCTTTACTGAAGGTCTCTGGGTCCTCAGTCCGGAATACGGTTCACCAGGCTGCGCAAGTCCGGCCGGTCCGATGGCACCTCCAGAGTTCTCCTTGCAGGTGGAAATCTGTGCCTTCCTGCTAGCGCTATGTGTTGTGGTCCTCCCCTGCTGTGCTTACGGGATAGTCCCCACAACTGTTGTGTCTGTTTCTCGTGTTCCCTCACAACAACTCGATTAGATGATGTTCTGCTAATCCTCCGTCCCTCCCGGTGTTATGGTTGGGACGCACCCGTATGACGGGTAGGCTCGGAGCTCTTCCGGGACCCTAGAGTCGCCCCTCTCCACAGGTTGCCCCCCAAGTCTGCATAGGTGATTTAGGTGAGACAGCCCGCCTGTGACTGACTGTCCTGCCGTTGGTTTGAAGTATTGCTTGGAGCTAGATATATGAATACTTCCTCGGCGTTCCGGCCGCCGGTTGTGCGCCTCAGTAGGATGTTGCCTCGATCTTACAGCACGACTCCTACTGGTATTCTCCTTCTTGCTTTGATCTCGTTTCTCACTCAGCACAATATATCTCGCTTCTGATCCTTTCTTAGGGCACCACCGCTATGCTGAGCAGGCACGGTCCCGTGACGTTCTTTCTTGTAGCCAGGCCTCTGTCAGGGTCCCAAACCTGACAGGGACCCTACCGAATCTTCCCCACAACACCCCCTGCCACAAGGTGTTGCCTGGTTCCAACCCAGTCAGCTTTCTCCACTAACTTCCTGCCTGACCCCCAGTTTACCCACACGGTGAGGAGTGGCCTAATAAATAGCACCCTTAGCTCCCCCTGGAGGCCCGACTGTGAAATGTATTGGTGTATGTGATACCTGGTCAGATGAACTCCTTCAGTGCCATCAGACGTACCATAGCCCCCCTTAGCGGCGGAGCCACAGTACTGCAACGACCAGGACTCTGGGGCGCTGCATACATACATTACATTACTGATCCTGAGTTACACCCTGTATTATACTCCAGAGCTGCACTCACTATTCTGCTGGTGGAGTCACTTTGTTTATATAACAACATTTGATAGATGATACATTTTTACTTGACATAGTTTGACATTATCAATACAGTAAACTTTTATTTAGATGAAAAAGTTGAATTAAAGTTCTACTTTTCAAAGCATAGAGGAGTTGAAAGACTATGAAGCTGGATGTGTCTGTTTCCTTCTATAGACATATAAATGTTTTTTTCTTAAGATCATGGTGATATAGACTCTGTTAAAAGGGAAGAAACAATATTTATCTTGTCACATAACGTTCAGTCTGTCAAAAACAAGCAGATAATTATCACACGTTATTGCCAGAAACAAAAAGGCTGTCAAGGTAAAGGATATATTTGTCAACCCCCCCGGGGAACACTGATTCCTGTTTGTTTGCCGAAATCATTAACATAACCCAGATACATAATTTCACGTATTTAGTCTGGAAATTAAAACTTTAAAATGTTATCATGAGACAAAACCCATCAGGAAGGGTCAGAAAGACAGAAAAGTCTAGAGATTCATTTAACGTAAAGTTCTACATGAAGATGTTTCTACATAGGAGCGGTATTATAGTAGTTATATTCCTGTACATAGGAGCAGTATTATAGTAGTTATATTCTTGTACATAGGAGCAGTATTATAGTAGTTATATTCTTGTACATAGAGGCAGTATTATAGTAGTTATATTCTTGTACATAGGAGCAGTATTATAGTAGTTATATTCTTGTACATAGGAGCAGTATTATAGTAGTTATATTCCTGTACATAGGAGCAGTATTATAGTAGTTACATTCCTGTACATAGGGGCAGTATTATAGTAGTTATAGTCTTGTACATAGGAGCGGTATTATAGTAGTTATATTCCTGTACATAGGAGCAGTATTATAGTAGTTATATTCTTGTACATAGGGGCAGTATTATAGTAGTTATATTCCTGTTGTAAAGCTGTAGTAGCATCGTATGCAGTGAAGAAGCAGTGACCCACAAATTGAAACACAAAAGTCTCTTTTAATGTGTTTCTTCACAGCATTAAAGTCCAGTTCACATAAATGCATATAACTTCAGTGATCAGTTTACACCAGTTCAATACAATGCATTTCACATGGCTTTAGATTTGCGGTCCCTAAACAGGCCAGACTTCCCTTGTCCAGTTTCCCTGGGCGACCGCACGCCATCTCAGACTCTATACGTCTCCATACACACAGCCTCATATGTTGCAGACACTACACACACCAGCCCTCCTCTGACTAGTTCCCGTGGGTGTCCTGCATCGCTGTATCACAGTCTCTGTACTCACTCAGCGCACTGCACTCTTTATCCTCTGGAGTGCAGCCGGGTACAAATAAGACAGAGTCTCTTACAGACTCTTTACTCACACAGTCGTACACAGTTCAGGATATCCTCCGGATAGCAGCCGGGCACCATATCCACCTGTTTGCAATCATTGAACGTGCTAGTCCTCTTTCGGGCACAGGACATCCACCTCCGGGCACAGAACATCCACCTCCGGGCACAGGTCTGTCCACATTCGACTCCTACGGGCACAGGACAACCACCTCCGGGCACAGGACTGTCAACCTCCGGGCACAGGACTGTCCACATCCGAGAACAGTACCATGGACGACTTGCATCTCTGTGTACGCTGCGGGTGCCAGGCTATTCAGCTGCCCTGGGTGCTGGCTCTGCTGGCCTCCATGCACTCTGCAGACCAGCACACACCAGACTGACACTGACGTGCACCTCGCACACCTGGCCTCACCTGGCCAGACACCTGACACGGCCTGCACGGCCTGACACACCCATACCCCTTACTGCAGGGCTTTTAAACACACACAAACCTGTGGCCTTCAGCCACCTGGAAAACCCGGACCGGAAATCCATGACTCTCGTGCACACCTATGGACTTCATCCGTCTGCATGCACATTCTGGGGAGAACAAACAGTGCCCCCTAGCTGTATCAGAGGCCACAGCCTCACACTGTACACAGGAGCAGTATTATAGTAGTTATATTCTTGTACATAGGAGCAGCATTATAGCAGTTATATTCTTGTACAAAGAAGCAGTATTATAGTAGTTATATTCTTGTACACATAGGAGGCAGTATTATAGTAGTTATATTCTTGTACATAGGGGCAGTATTATAGTAGTTATATTCATGTACATAGGAGCAGTACTTTATTAGTTATATTCTTGTACATAGGGGCAGTATTATATTAGTTATATTCTTGTACATAGGGGCAGTATTATAGTAGTTGTATTCTTGCACAAAGGGGCAGTATTATAGTAGTTATATTCTTGTACATAGGGCCAGTATTATAGTAGTTATATTATACATAGGTGCAGTATTCTGGTAGTTACATTTGTGCACATAGGAGCAGTATTATAGTAATATTCTTGTTCATAGGAGCAGAATTATAGTAGTTATATTCTTGTACATAGGGGCAGTATTATATTAGTTATATTCCTGTACATAGGGGCACTAATATAGTAGTTATATTCTTGTACATAGGGGCAGTATTATAGTAGTTATATTCCTGTACATAGGGGCACTGTTATAATAGTTATATTTTTGTGCATAGTAGCAGTATTATTGTAGTTATATTCTTGTACATAGGGGCAGTATTATAGTAGTTATGTTCTTGTACATAGGGGCAGTATTATAGTAGTTGTATTATACATAGGTGCAGTATTATGGTAGTTATATTTGGGCACATAGGAGCAGTACTATAGTAATATTCTTGTTTATAGGAGCAGTATTATAGTAGTTATATTCTTGTACATGGGGCAGTATTATAGTAGTTATATTCTTGTACATAGGGGCAGTATTATAGCAGTTATATTCTTGTACATAGGTGCAGTATTATAGTAATATTCTTGTACATAGGAGCAGTATTATAGTACTATTCTTGTACATAGGAGCAGTATTATAGTAGTTATATTCTTGTACATAGGGGCAGTATTATAGTAGTTATATTCTTCTTCATAGGCGCAGTATCATAGTAGTTATATATTCTTGTACATAGGGGCAGTATTATAGTAGTTATATTCTTGTACATAGGAGCAGTATTATAGTAGTTATATTTTTGAACATAGGGGCAGTATTATAGTAGTTATATTCTTGTACATAGGGGCAGTATTATAGTAGTTATATTCTTCTTCATAGGCGCAGTAGTATAGTAGTTATATTCTTGTACATAGGGTCAGTATTATAGTAGTTATATTTTTGGACATAGGGGCAGTATTTTAGTAGTTATATTCTTGTACATAGGGGCAGTATTATAGTAGTTATATTGTACATAGTTGCGGTATTATGCTAGTTATATTTGTGCACATAGGAGGAGTATTATAGTAATATTCTTGTACATAGGAGCAGTATTATAGTAGTTATATTCTTGCACATAGGGGCAGTATTATAGTAGTTACAGTATATTCTTGTACATAGGGTCAGTATTATAGTAGTTATATTCTTGTACATAGGAGCAGTATTATAGTAGTCATATTCTTGTACATAGGGGCAGTATTATAGTAGTTGTATTTTGGGACATAGGGGCAGTATTATAGTAGTTATATTCTTGTGCATAGGAGCAGTATTATAGTAGTTATATTCTTGTACAAAGGGGCAGTATTACAGTAGTTATGTTTTTGTACATAGGGGCAGTATTATAGTAGTTATATTCTTGTACACAGGGGCAGTATTATAGTAGTTATATTTTTGGACATAGGGGCAGTATTATAGTAGTTATATTCTTGTACATAAGGGCAGTATTATGGTAGTTATGTTCTTGTACATAGGGGCAGTATAATAGCAGTTATATTGTACATAGGTGCAGTATTATGGTTGTTATATTCTTGTACATAGGTGCAGTATTATGGTTGTTATATTTTTGTACATAGGAGCAGTATTATAGTAGTTATATTCTTGTACATAGGGGCAGTATTATAGTAGATATGTTCTTGTACTTAGGGGCAGTATTATAGTAGTTATATTCTTGTACATATGGGCACTATTATAGTAGTTTTGTTCTTGTACATAGGAGCAGTAATATATTAGTTATATTCTTGTACATAGGAGCGGTATTATATTAGTTATATTCTTGTACATAGGAGCAATATTATAGTAGTTATGTTCCTGTACATAGGGGCAGTATTATAGTAGTTATATTCTTGTACATAGGGGCAGTATTATAGTAGTTATATTCTTGTACATAGGGGCAGTATTATAGTAGTTATATTCTTGTACGTAGGAGCATTATTATAGTAATTATATTCTTGTACATAGGGACAGTATTATAGTTGTTATGTTCTTGTACATAGGGGCAGTATTATAGTAGTTATATTGTACATAAGTGCAGTATTATGGTAGTTATATTCTTGTACATAGGAGCAGTATTATAGTAGTTATGTTCCTGTACATAGGAGCAGTATTATAGTAGTTATATTATTGTACATAGGAGCAGTATTTTGTAGTTATATTCTTGCACATAGGAGCAGTATTATAGTAGTTATATTCTTGTACATAGGGGGCAGTATTATAGTAGTTATATTCTTGCACATAGGGGCAGTATTATAGTAGTTATATTTTTGCATACAGGGGCAGTATTATAGCATTTTTGTGCACAGGAATCAGTGTTACTGTAGTTATATATTTGTATACCAGGGTTTTCATATAACAGTCATATTCTTGTCTGTTTTGTAAATACATTTCTGTACCTGCTGTGATCCTCGCACAGCGCATTACCTGGCCTACAGTATATTTTCTTTATGACAGTGGGGCCAATAAATATAATGTCCTGAACATTACATTAATAGTAGAGTAGGACGTGCTTTCTCACACCGCACTCCGAACAGCGCTCTACAGCTATTATCAGTAATAATTGAATGTTTGGGTTGTGTGTGAAAGTGTCGCCCAGCGGGCATCTGTTGATTTGTGTCATGGAGGTGAAAACCTGAGCATTTTCCCAGTCTTCACTAATGAGCGTTAAACACAAGCGTGCTCAGATAAGACATCTCATTATATTGTGACACTGGCGACTCAGAACGTTGGGAAGACACGGTAATGAGTCTAGGGGCTTCCTAGTGGTAGGATTATGGTGAAGGGGTCAGGGACACATGAGTCTTGAGCAGATTTTGTCTTTAAATCCTGATTATTTCCTATTGGAAGTCTCTGAAGCCGCTGCTGCGCTTTAGTCAGTGTCTTTACCCAACTCTCCGAAGCTCTTCCGCCTTTACCTTTCACAGCACTATTCATCCTAGGTCTCTTGGTGCAGAAAAATAATGCCAGATCTATTTGTATGCGTTTTCTAGGATGTTTGAAAAACTGAAAAAAATTGACCCCCCAAAAAAGACAAATTTTAACAAATAATCAAATCAGGTCGCTAACATTGTCGCAGCAGCTGGATGGGTTACTAAAGGACCCCGTGTCAGCCATGTTTGTCCACCTATGAAGTCTGTAGCTGGGTTTCATGGGAAATCGGTAACTTTACAATATTAGCGTATTACAGAAAAATTATACAAGAAACCAATTATGCAAATAGCCTCTTCTGAGAAAAAGAGGACTTAACTCTATAGCGCCACCTGTTGGAAGTAGCGATCCTACAAGTCACAATCAACCCTTTAACGAGTCGTGCAATATGACTTAGGATAAAAGCCAAATCAGTATCTCAATTCGCAGACACGGTGTTTCGGGCTGTTAGCCCTCGTCAGTGCGAAGCATGAGAACTGATTTGGCTAGGTGAGAGGCTCTGGACTGGGGTCTAAGGCCGGCGTCACACTGGCGTTTTAAACGGCCGAGTGCAATGCGATAAAAAATCGCATTGCACTCGACCAATGTTCAGCTATGGGGCAGCTCCCACCAGCCGACTTTTTGTCAGCCGTTTTCCTCGGTCCGAGACAATCGCAGCATGCTGCGATTGTCTCGAACCGAGGAAAACTCTCGGCTCACTCGCACCCATATAAGCCTATGGGTGCGAGTGAGACAGCGCACACTACTCGGATATCATCCGAGTGCTGTGTGTTATAAGCGGACCCCAGCAATGGAGGAGATGGAGAAATTCATTTCTCCGCCTCCTCCGCAGCTGTGCTCCGATCCTCCCTGTGCAAGAGAATCGGAGCACAGACGCATGACACTCGGCTCCTGCTCTGTTGCGAGCAGGAGCCGAGTGTCATTAGCATATCGCATCCGATGTTCTCGCATCGGATGCAATACACCAGTGTGACGCCGGCCTAAGGGGTAACGTTTCTCCTTATGGAGAGTGACATACCAGCTGGCTTGTCAAGGTAAGGAGGCTTATTCGCCATGCAATGCTCCTCTGGGAAATTAAATATGCAAATTGCCTCTTCTGAGAAAAAGAGGACTTAACTCTATAGCGCCGCCACAAGAAACCAAGTAATTACAGTGATAAAATTTTTAAAAAAACTAAATTAATTTTAACTGCATTTTTGCAAAAGGTAAATAAAATCTAAAAAGGTACAAAAAAGATCAATTTAGTATCATCATGAATACGAATAAAATACCATAATATTTAACCCGTGCTGTGAACTCAAGGATAGGAAAAAATGGCAGAATTATTTATTTTATTTTTTTTTTATTTAACCTCCCAAAAAAATGGAATAAAAAGCGATCAAAAAGTCATGTCACCCCAAAAGGGTAATGATAAAAACAAGACATGATATGACTATCGACAAAAAATACTAAAAAGTTATAGCTCTTGGAAAGTAAGACTGTGTCCCCCAAGGGCCCGCAAAAATATGGAGCCAGCCTTGCATGTCGGCAACATTGGATTTTTAGACATAATCAGCCATTTTTAGACAAAGGGTTCATTGAGGTTCACAGACAAGGCCTAAAAAAGGAACTTTCTCAGGATAATGAAGGGATTAGGTTCAGAAAAGATGCCACAATGATTCCTTGTAACTGTGCGGACCACAGGGGGATTATCATGGCAGGTTTTGGAAACCTTTGTCCTTTTCTCATTAAGAGAAATTACCCTCAAGTTGGATTTTTTTCCTTATTTTTTAGGGTGATCTAAATAAGAGATGGTGAAATATTCCCATATTAATTTAAAAGCAAAACGCAGCTGAAAAAATATCCAAAGCGGATACATAGATAGACTTTATAGAAAAATCGATGGACACCGTCATGGTGTCATAGAACTCTAGGGACCTCATTATAGGTCCATGTGGCTTGTCAGGAGACATGGTTGTCAATGAATGCACAGACGTGGATGTCATCTCTTCTGCTTCCCAACATTTAGACATTTTAAGCCTCGCGTGATTCCCCTAGCTTTATAAAACTATATCAAAACACTCAGTTTTACCAGGCGTGGGTGGTCGCGTACCTTTCTGGTCCATAAGATAAAGCCTCTTATGGTCGATTGGTCTCCTGGAAGGTATAATATAGTTACTTCGGACGAGGAACAGGAGACGTCGGAGATATTTCATTTTTTTGTGAGCAGAAATTATTAAAATTTATCCTGTCCTCCTAGGCATTATTATAAATAAAGTTAGTTGAAGAGCGCACACTAGGCCTCGTGCATAAAAACAGTAATCACTGCCCTTAGCAACCAACCAAGAATCTGGTTGCTATGGAGAGTACTGATGCTGCAATCAACTTTATTTATACTGTTCAGGACAACGCTGCATGTTCTTGAGTCCGTATCGACATGGAGAACGGTCTTTATTTATATCCCCCCACATCCACAGATCAGAAGGGATCATTTTTTCTATAGCCATGTTTATAGCACACATGAAACAATTGTTATTTTGTCAGGACACCTCCAGGATGGGACTATCAAAGGGCCGGAGTTTAGGCACATTATCTAGGCATTATGGTGGGGTTCCTGGATCAACGGTGGGGGAAACAGGGTTTTCAGGTTTCCAACTTATATAAGACCCGCCAAATCTAAGGACCTTTTGTGGGCAATTTCTGATCGTTGACGAGCACTGATCTTCATTTTGTCATTTACATGTGGCGAGGTGCTGCCGAAAACATCGATTTTTCTTTTTATGTCTACAAAATCATTCTGATCATCTTATAGAAGGGCATTTTTTTGGGTAGTTAGAGGCATGTCCACACCTGAAGATAATCTGGACATTGATGCTCGTTTGATGATTATCGGCCAGTCTAAATGGGCCTTTAGACCTCCCAACTACCAAGATGAAGCCAAACATTCCCGGTTTTGTGAGGCTGTCCCGGGAGGTTGATGACATGTCCCGCTTTTAACGGTATCTGCATCTCTAGGATGCAAATGCAGATAAATATGAAGGTGGAGCTGGGAATGTCAGCTCCCTGCCCCACCACTCACCTGTGCCATCCGAGGCTCGGTACAACAGGCGGGATGCATGACTACATCACTCAGCACAGAGCATTTGTCTGGTCCCACCTCTAGGAATCAGGCTAGCTGGGTTTTTTTTTGCCATTCAGGTTGAGTGGAGGGGTGCCATATTGGATGTGGGGGGCACGGGTATGGTGGTGCATCATACTGTGTGGGGGCATTATTGGTTGGGGTGGGATCATAATGTGAAGGTACCATGTGTGGGTGTCTGATACTGTGTTTCAGGGTCACTATAGGGTCATTATACCTTGTATAGGGGAATCAGTGTGTACAGGGGACACTGTTGTATTTGGTATGGCGGGCATCACTGTGTGCAGAGGACATATATTCAGGAGGCTAGCAACATGGTATTGATGGTAGGATATGCTGCATATATAGCCTTTCTATAGGCATGGTGTAGTGCAGCGCCTAAGTAGAGGATATCCAATGTTCATACTTAGGTCTTGTAAAACGCCTCCAGTTCTCATGAATCAATAGCATCTCTTTTTCTTTTCCCAGGAATGAAAACGCCAGCATTATGTAAAGTCAGACATTCATTTTTAAATGAATCCGTTCAGCATCATCACGAGTCTGTTTTACGATTCCGCACAGTAGCGAGCTTCGGCTTCATCCCGCATTCACGTCTCTGCCCGCAAGGCGTTATCAGGAGATAGCAAGAATAGAGCAGGTTCGCGGATTGTGATTCAGACACTAAGAGTTTATGTTCATTTACCTCTGCAGATAGGAAACAATTAGACGGATTTGTATAAAAAAAAAAATTGTACAAAAACGGTGCCTGCTGCTCGCCAGGCTGCCATGTGCAGTGCTTTCAAGAAAGAAGCAAAGAGCAGGAGAATAAAGTCATTGTTTCGGCTCCGTATGGTGGGAAGGAGTCAATTGTAAATGGCAATGGTATTTTAGGTAAAGGAATTCCTGGCGTAATTCATAATAATCTGTTTCAAATTTGTGCAAATTCAGATTTTCAGATATTTCGGAGCTATTACTATAGACCCTTCTTCCACCAAAATACACGGCATTGACAGGTGCAGCATGGTTGACTGCCAATTTTCATTTCCTTCTGCATTTTTTCCAAAATTCTATTCGACCTGGAAGAGGGGACGGGACTCTATAATATGTCATCCTAAATTCCCAGGTCTTACAGTGAAGACTGACACTTATTCAGTAGGAAAGAGGACACATGTATTGTTTGCACTCTAGAAAGACCCCTGGGAATGGGTAAAGCTTCATAGGACACCCCATAACCAAAATCGGAAGCACAACAGACATGGTACCCAATTCTCCATCAAGGAAAAAAGAATTGGTGGTTTCTTGCCCTGCGATGGTTGTAGAGGCTGAAGTGCCTCTCAGAAAAGTGTTTTCCAAACCTGGCACCTTTTACAGGCCACATCATACTTTCCTGTCCTGTTTCCCACCCTTTAAGCTTCCAGTTGAGCTCCACGATTCAATAATGGTGAATTCCAATGTCATGCACAAGTAAACCACCTTGAAGTGCTACGTTCTGGAAAGTTTTGGTGGTGCTCCAGGAGATTTGGCTACCCTTTTGAGAGTCTGTGAGGTCTTCCCTTTTGATGGAACCTACTGATCCTTGATGAAGAGTTGACAAGTTTGACCTATAGGGGAGCTGGAACAGGAAATAGGTGACCAGGGGGTGATAAAAGCTTAGGGCACCAAAAACGGCAGACATTGAGTCCTCCTGCCCTGGGATGTTGCGGTGTTAGATTGTAGAGGTGGAGAGTCATGTTCCTTGTGTGGTGGGTGAAAAAAGGCAGTGCCAACAAAGGTTGAGGTAGCACGCTAAATCTTAGGAGAAAGGATCCCTGGACACTAGTGGACACCAACAGAAAAGGGCCCATGTGAAAGAACAATATATGGGCCAATGGCTAATCAACATGCACAATTCCACCTGTTTTGGAGGTGGAAATGGCTCCCTTATCTCTTGGGTCCCTGTGTGGCTTCACAGGTTGCACCAATGACATGTCCACCCTCGACCTTAGCTATACCTAGTGGGGCGTGATGGCAAGAATCAGTTTCAACTTCTTAATGGAAGCCTTTGTTCCAAGTCGTGCAAGTGGTATCTCCATGCAAATTTTTTTTAGCATGGTTGTTTTTTTTCTTCTGGGACTAAGATGTGAGCATGGCCCCTCATGTCTCCTGCGTCCTCCTCTACAATTATTTGGTGAAAACAAATGCTCAACACTGCAAACATGAGAGACAGAAAGCGACAGATCAAGAGACTGTTCATTCTTGCGCTCCTCTGGGAATCCGGCATTATATTTCCGTTGCCAATGGAGACACAGCGCCCAGATCAATACACGTAAAACATCAGTTCAGAGAAGAGTGGCCGTGTGATGTTACCGCAGATTGACACTGAAGCTCTGGAGGAGATGAAAGACTTCTGAAAAGACGTCAAAGAGAAGTCAATTTAGTAATTGATAGAAGTCCATTCATTGCGAAGCCACTGGAGAATTAGTCCGGTGATGGCTCCAGTACAAAGATGTATTTAGGAAAATAGTGAACAATGAGCTTAAAAGGGGCTCCCTGTGGTTATAAAATGTAATCACTGCATAATAATGGAAAGTTCGGCAACTTTCTAATATACTTTGTTTCTATTCTTCATCTCTTTTTGCCGTTGTTGATTATGGACATCCTACTCCACATCCCGGGGCTGACATTAACACATGGATGTCAGAAACAGCGCCACTCTTCTCCATGGGCGATATCTAATATTTTCTTTACTGGCAAGCTGTAATACCAGACAAAGCCCAAAGGAAAGAATGGCGTTTTAGTATTGGCACTCTTGCATTGACCTGTGGGATCAGTGTTTATTGGGGCGGATGACAACTGACAACAACTGTTCCTGTCCATGATAAAGAAGGAGCTGCTGTCACTGACAAGCTGCTTCTTAATGAACAGCTTCGTAGCAGTGTAGATCATACTAGCTGGTATCATAAAAGACCAGACCTGAGAGTCCAGACTAGAGAGAAGACCCGAGAGGCCAGGCCCGATAGATCAGACCTGGATGACAACTGACAACTGTTCCTGTCCATGATAAAGAATGAGCTGCTGTGAGTGACAAGCTGCTTCTTAGGCTGCTTTCACACATCAGGTTTTTTGTTTCAGGCTAAATCTGGCTCTTCGGAGAAAAACCGGAAAATAGAAAAACCGGGACCGGTTTTCCCCCCATTGACTTGTATTAGCGCTGGATTGCGCCGGATGGCCCAGCGTTCCTTCCAGTTTGATGCCGGATCCGGCGTACAATCGATTCCGGTGTCTGGAAAAAACGTCTACTGTAACGTTTTTTGTCTGGGGCGAAAAAGCTGTCCGGCTTTTCGCGACAATGCATGTCTATGGACACCGGATTGCGCCGGATCCGGAAAAAGGTGGATCCGGCAGCCTGATCTGGCTTTTTACACTAAGCATGCTCAGAAACTATGGGCCTGCCCCCAGGACACATATATAAAGCAATGCCATTGAGGCCTTCACTCATTTCCAGCCATACTGCCAGCCAGAGAGACCACAAGAGAGACACACCCTGCCAAGACAGAAGAACAAAGGAGCCAGAGAGTGGAGCCAGCTACAAACCTGCCACAGAGGCCAGCCAGCTATAACCTGCCACAGAGCCCAGCCAGCTCTCCTGCCACAGAGCCCAGCCAGCTCTCCTGCCACAAAGCTCAGCCAGCTCTCCTGCCACAGAGCCCAGCCAGCTATAACCTGCCACAGAGCCCAGCCAGCTATAACCTGCCACAGAGCCCAGCCAGCTCTCCTGCCACAGAGCCCAGCCAGCTATAACCTGCCACAGAGCCCAGCCAGCTCTCATGCCACAGAGCCCAGCCAGCTATAACCTGCCACAGAGCCCAGCCAGCTATAACCTGCCACAGAGCCCAGCCAGCTATAACCTGCCACAGAGCCCAGCCAGCTATAACCTGCCACAGAGCCCAGCCAGCTCTCCTGCCACAGAGCCCAGACAGCTCTCCTGCCACAGAGGCCAGCCAGCTATAACCTGCCACAGAGGCCAGACAGCTATAACCTGCTACAGAGGCCTGCAAGCTCTCCTGCCACAGAGCCCAGCCACCTCTCCTGCCACAGAGCCCAGCCAGCCAAGCCATACCAGAGCAGCCATGTCTTCGTCTGGGAGCCCTCCTCCCCGTCGGCAGCGCACTGAGGTAAATATGTTTTTAACATAATTTTGCTCTCTTGCTCCTTCGCTGTCTTGTGTGTGTGTGTGTGTGTATGTATGTATGTGTGTGTATGTTATGTGTGTCTGTGTGTGTATGTATGTGTCTGTGTGTGTCTGTGTGTGAATGTATGTCTGTGTGTGTATTTGTGTATGTATGTGCATATATTAATGTATTTTGTCATTTTTCATCTTTGTAGGCAGCTGCTGAAGCTGCTGCCACAGTCCAAGAGGTGCTCCCCAAAGAAGAAGGAAGGGGTGGAGAAAGACATGGAAAGGGATTACAATTGATATGTTTCCTTCATGTATTGTGGAACCACAACCTAACACTACACACAACACATTTCACAAGATACTTACAGATAGAACACAACACATACAAACTGATACATTCAGACATCACACAACACATAAAAAAGTTATTATATTATAGATATCACATTTCACACAACACATAGAAAGGCTACCTACAAGCACATAATTTTTATGTTATTTTTCTTCTAGAGTTCGGATTCTGGTGACCAATTGAGAGGTCCTTCCAGTGGCTCCCAGGGTCGTCTGTTATGGACCTGGTGGTTAGGAGCACCAGAAATGACCTGATGGTTAAAATGGAAAACCTGGGACAAGCTCTGAGGAAGTGGTAACTCTACTGACCGCAATCCCTAATCCTATCACACACACTAGAAATAGCCGTGGAGCGTACCCAACTCTCCCTAGACGCCTCTTCACAGCCTAAGAGCTAACTACCCCTAAAGATAGAAACAGCAGCCTACCTTGCCTCAGAGAAATTCCCCAAAGTAAAGGTAGCCCCCCACAAATATTGACTGTGAGTTAAGAGGGAAGTAACAAACACAGGAATGAAACAGATTTTAGCAAAGGAGGCCGAATCTTCTCTAGAAATACAGAGGATAGGAAAGGGAACTATGCGGTCAGTATTAAAAACTACAAAAACCACGCAGAGTGTGCAAAAAGACCTCCACACCGGCTCACGGTGTGGAGGTGCAGCTCTGCACCCCCAGAGCTTCCAGCTAGCAAGGAAATATCATAATAGCAAGCTGGACAAAAACATAGCATGTACTAAGAAATATATTCAAAAAACCAATGAACAGCAAATGGACTAGCAAGGACTTAGCTTCTGCTGGAGTAGACAGGTCATCAGAGAAATCCAAGAGAGATCTGAACCAGTACTGAGACATTGACAGCTGGCATGAACTAACGACCTGGGCAGAGTTAAATAGGGAAGCCAGCAGCAGCAATAAACGAGGACAGCTGAGAAAGCCAACCTCAAAGATCAGCAGCTCCACTCAAAGCCACCAGAGGGTGTCCAAGGACAGAACTCACCAAAGTACCATTCACGACCACAGGAGGGAGCCCGAGAACGGAATTCACAACAGTACCCCCCCTTGAGGAGGGGTCACCGAACCCTCACCAGAGCCCCCAGGCCGATCAGGACCAGCCAAATGAAAGGCACGAACCAAATCGGCAGCATGGACATCGGAGGCAACAACCCAGGAATTATCCTCCTGACCATAGCCCTTCCATTTAACCAGGTACTGAAGCTTCCATCTCGAAATACGAGAATCTAAAATCTTCTCCACCACATACTCCAACTCCCCCTCAACCAACACCGGAGCAGGAGGATCAACGGAAGGAACCATAGGCGCCACATATCTCCGCAACAACAACCTATGGAACACATTATGGATGGCAAAAGAAGCTGGAAGGGCCAAACGAAACGACACAGGATTGATAATTTCAGAAATCTTATAAGGACCAATGAAACGAGGCTTGAACTTAGGAGAAGAAACCTTCATAGGAACATAACGAGAAGACAACCAAACCAAATCCCCAACACGAAGTCGGGGACCAACACAGCGACGGCGGTTAGCAAAACGCTGCGCCTTCTCCTGAGACAACGTCAAATTGTCCACCACGTGAGTCCAAATTTGCTGCAACCTGTCCACCACAGAATCCACACCAGGACAGTCAGAAGGCTCAACCTGCCCTGAAGAAAAACGAGGATGAAAACCAGAATTACAAAAAAAAGGCGAAACCAAAGTAGCAGAACTAGCCCGATTATTAAGGGCGAACTCGGCCAATGGCAAGAAGGTCACCCAATCATCCTGATCAGCAGAAACAAAGCATCTCAGATAGGTCTCCAAGGTCTGATTGGTTCGTTCGGTTTGGCCATTTGTCTGAGGATGGAACGCTGAAGAAAAAGACAAATCAATGCCCATCTTAGCACAAAAGGACCGCCAAAACCTAGAAACAAACTGGGAACCTCTGTCCGACACAATGTTCTCCGGAATGCCATGCAAACGATCCACATGCTGAAAAAATAATGGAACCAAATCAGAGGAGGAAGGCAATTTAGGCAAGGGTACCAAATGGACCATCTTAGAAAACCGATCACAAACCACCCAGATGACAGACATCCTTTTAGAGACAGGAAGATCAGAAATAAAATCCATGGAAATATGCATCCAGGGCCTCTTCAGGACAGGCAAAGGCAAAAGCAACCCACTGGCACGAGAACAGCAAGGTTTGGCCCGAGCACAAGTCCCACAGGACTGCACAAAAGAACGCACATCCCGTGACAAGGAAGGCCACCAAAAGGACCTAGCAACCAAATCTCTGGTACCAAAAATCCCAGGATGACCAGCCAACACTGAACAGTGAACCTCAGAAATAACCCTACTAGTCCATCTATCAGGGACAAACAGTTTCTCCACTGGACAGCGGTCAGGTCTATCAGCCTGAAACTCCTGCAGCACCCGCCGCAAATCAGGGGAGATGGCAGACAGAATTACCCCCTCTTTAAGAATACCAGCCGGCTCAGGGACTCCCGGAGAATCAGGCAAAAAACTCCTAGAAAGGGCATCAGCCTTCACATTCTTAGATCCCGGAAGGTATGAGACCACAAAATCGAAACGGGAGAAAAACAGTGACCATCGAGCCTGTCTAGGGTTCAACCGCTTGGCGGACTCGAGGTAAGTCAGATTCTTGTGATCAGTCAGGACCACCACGCGATGTTTGGCTCCCTCAAGCCAATGTCGCCACTCCTCGAATGCCCATTTCATAGCCAACAACTCCCGATTGCCGACATCCTAATTACGCTCAGCAGGCGAAAACTTTCTAGAAAAGAAAGCACACGGCTTCATCAAGGAGCCATCAGAACTTCTCTGAGACAAAACAGCCCCTGCCCCAATCTCAGAAGCATCAACCTCGACCTGAAAAGGGAGCAAAACATCTGGCTGACGCAACACAGCTGAAGTAAAATGACGTTTAAGCTCCTGAAAAGCCTCAACGGCCGCAGGGGACCAATTCACCACATCAGCGCCTTTCTTCGTCAAATCAGTCAAAGGCTTAACCACACTAGAAAAATTAGCGATGAAGCGACGGTAAAAATTAGCAAAGCCCAGGAACTTCTGAAGACTCTTCACAGATGTAGGTTGAGTCCAATCATAAATGGCCTGAACTTTAACAGGATCCATCTCGATAGTAGAAGGGGAAAAAATGAAGCCCAAAAAGGAAACCTTCTGAACTCCAAAGAGGCATTTAGAGCCCTTCACAAACAACGCATTAGCACGAAGGACCTGGAACACCATCCTGACCTGCCTTACATGAGACTCCCAATCATCCGAAAAGACCAAAATATCATCCAAATATACGATCATGAACCTATCCAGATACTTCCGGAAGATGTCGTGCATAAAGGACTGAAACACAGATGGAGCATTAGAAAGCCCGAATGGCATCACCAGGTACTCAAAATGGCCCTCGGGCGTATTAAATGCTGTTTTCCATTCATCGCCCTGTTTAATACGCACAAGATTATACGCCCCTCGAAGGTCAATCTTGGTAAACCAACTAGCCCCCTTAATCCGAGCAAACAAATCAGACAACAGAGGCAAAGGGTACTGAAATTTGACCGTGATTTTATTGAGAAGGCGGTAATCTATACAGGGTCTCAGAGAGCCATCCTTCTTGGCCACAAAAAAGAACCCTGCTCCCAACGGCGACGAAGACGGGCGAATATGCCCTTTCTCCAAGGACTCCTTTACATAACTCCGCATAGCAGCATGTTCTGGCACAGATAAATTGAACAGTCGGCCCTTAGGGAACTTACTACCAGGAATCAAATTAATAGCGCAATCACAGTCCCTATGAGGAGGTAGGGCACTGGACTTGGGCTCATCAAATACATCCTGGTAATCCGACAAAACTCAGGGACTTCAGAAGGAGTGGAAGAAGAAATTGACATAAAAGGAACATCACCATGTATCCCTTGACAACCCCAACTAGACACAGACACTGATTTCCAATCCAGTACTGGATTATGAACCTGTAACCATGGCAAATCCAACACGACAACATCATGCAAATTATGCAACACCAAAAAGCGAATATTTTCCTGATGTGCGGGAGCCATGTACATGGTCAGCTGAGTCCAATACTGAGGTTTATTCTTGGCCAATGGCGTAGCATCAATCCCCCTTAAGGGAATAGGACTCTGCAAAGGCTCCAAGGAAAAACCACAACGCCTGGCAAACTCCAAGTCCATCAAGTTCAGGGCAGCGCCCGAATCCACAAATGCCATAACAGAGTAGGACGACAATGAGCAAATCAGAGTAACAGATAAGAGAAATTTAGGCTGCAAAGTACAAATGGTGACAGACCTAGCGAACCTCTTAGTGCGCTTAGGACAATCAGAGATAGCATGAGAGGAGTCACCACAGTAAAAACACAGCCCATTCTGACGTCTGTGTTCTTGCCGTTCAGCTCTGGTCAAAGTCCTATCACATTGCATAGGCTCAGGCCTCCGCTCAGAGGACACCGCCAAATGGTGCACAACTTTGCGCTCACGCAAACGCCGATCAATCTGAATGGCCACAGACATTGACTCATTCAGACCAGCAGGCGTGGGGAACCCCACCATAACATCCTTAAGGGCTTCAGAAAGACCCTTTCTGAAAATTGCTGCCAGGGCACACTCATTCCATTGGGTAAGCACAGACCACTTTCTAAACTTCTGGCAATACACTTCTGCTTCATCCTGACCCTGACATAGAGTCAGCAAGATCTTTTCTGCCTGATCCACAGAATTAGGTTCGTCATAAAGCAATCCAAGCGCTAGAAAAAATGCATCCACATTAAGCAATGTAGGATTTCCTGGCTCAAGAGAGAATGCCCAGTCTTGCGGGTCACCACGCAACAAAGAAATAATAATCTTTACTTGCTGAATGGGATCACCAGAGAAGCGGGGTTTCAGAGCAAGAAACAGTCTGCAATTATTTTTGAAATTCAAAAATTTAGATCTATCCCCAGAAAACAAATCAGGAATTGGAATTCTAGGCTCTAACATCGGATTCTGAACTACATAATCTTGAATACTCTGTACACTAGCAGCGAGTTGATCCACACAAGAGGACAAACCCTGAATATCCATATCTACACCTGAGTCCTGAACCACCCAGAGGTTAAGGGGAAAAGAAAGACAAAACAAGCTGCAAAGAAAAAAAACTGCAGAGTGTGCAAAAAGACCTCCACAACGACTCACGGTGTGGAGGTGCAGCTCTGCACCCCCAGAGCTTCCAGCTAGCAAGGAAATATCATAATAGCAAGCTGGACAAAAACATAGCATGTACTAAGAAATATATTCAAAAAACCAATGAACAGCAAATGGACTAGCAAGGACTTAGCTTCTGCTGGAGTAGACAGGTCATCAGAGAAATCCAAGAGAGATCTGAACCAGTACTGAGACATTGACAGCTGGCATGAACTAACGACCTGGGCAGAGTTAAATAGGGAAGCCAGCAGCAGCAATAAACGAGGACAGATGAGAAAGCCAACCTCAAAGATCAGCAGCTCCACTCAAAGCCACCAGAGGGTGTCCAAGGACAGAACTCACTAAAGTACCATTCACGACCACAGGAGGGAGCCCGAGAACGGAATTCACATCAGTACCCCCCCCTTGAGGAGGGGTCACCGAACCCTCACCAGAGCCCCCAGGCCGATCAGGACCAGCCAAATGAAAGGCACGAACCAAATCGGCAGCATGGACATCGGAGGCAACAACCCAGGAATTATCCTCCTGACCATAGCCCTTCCATTTAACCAGGTACTGAAGCTTCTGTCTCGAAATACGAGAATCTAAAATCTTCACCACATACTCCAACTCCCCCTCAACCAACACCGGAGCAGGAGGATCAACGGAAGGAACCATAGGTGCCACATATCTCCGCAACAACGACCTATGGAACACATTATGGATGGCAAAAGAAGCTGGAAGGGCCAAACGAAACGACACAGGATTGATAATTTCAGAAATCTTATAAGGACCAATGAAACGAGGCTTGAACTTAGGAGAAGAAACCTTCATAGGAACATAACGAGAAGACAACCAAACCAAATCCCCAAAACGAAGTCGGGGACCAACACAGCGACGGCGGTTAGCAAAACGCTGCGCCTTCTCCTGAGACAACGTCAAATTGTCCACCACGTGAGTCCAAATTTGCTGCAACCTGTCCACCACAGAATCCACACCAGGACAGTCAGAAGGCTCAACCTGCCCTGAAGAAAAACGAGGATGAAAACCAGAATTACAAAAAAAAGGCGAAACCAAAGTAGCAGAACTAGCCCGATTATTAAGGGCGAACTCGGCCAATGGCAAGAAGGTCACCCAATCATCCTGATCAGCAGAAACAAAGCATCTCAGATAGGTCTCCAAGGTCTGATTGGTTCATTCGGTTTGGCCATTTGTCTGAGGATGGAACGCTGAAGAAAAAGACAAATCAATGCCCATCTTAGCACAAAAGGACCGCCAAAACCTAGAAACAAACTGGGAACCTCTGTCCGACACAATGTTCTCCGGAATGCCATGCAAACGATCCACATGCTGAAAAAATAATGGAACCAAATCAGAGGAGGAAGGCAATTTAGGCAAGGGTACCAAATGGACCATCTTAGAAAACCGATCACAAACCACCCAGATGACAGACATCCTTTTAGAGACAGGAAGATCAGAAATAAAATCCATGGAAATATGCATCCAGGGCCTCTTCAGGACAGGCAAAGGCAAAAGCAACCCACTGGCACGAGAACAGCAAGGTTTGGCCCGAGCACAAGTCCCACAGGACTGCACAAAAGAACGCACATCCCGTGACAAGGAAGGCCACCAAAAGGACCTAGCAACCAAATCTCTGGTACCAAAAATCCCAGGATGACCAGCCAACACTGAACAATGAACCTCAGAAATAACCCTACTAGTCCATCTATCAGGGACAAACAGTTTCTCCACTGGACAGCGGTCAGGTCTATCAGCCTGAAACTCCTGCAGCACCCGCCGCAAATCAGGGGAGATGGCAGACAGAATTACCCCCTCTTTAAGAATACCAGCCGGCTCAGGGACTCCCGGAGAATCAGGCAAAAAACTCCTAGAAAGGGCATCAGCCTTCACATTCTTAGATCCCGGAAGGTATGAGACCACAAAATCGAAACGGGAGAAAAACAGTGACCATCGAGCCTGTCTAGGGTTCAACCGCTTGGCGGACTCGAGGTAAGTCAGATTCTTGTGATCAGTCAGGACCACCACGCGATGTTTGGCTCCCTCAAGCCAATGTCGCCACTCCTCGAATGCCCATTTCATAGCCAACAACTCCCGATTGCCGACATCATAATTACGCTCAGCAGGCGAAAACTTTCTAGAAAAGAAAGCACACGGCTTCATCAAGGAGCCATCAGAACTTCTCTGAGACAAAACAGCCCCTGCCCCAATCTCAGAAGCATCAACCTCGACCTGAAAAGGGAGCAAAACATCTGGCTGACGCAACACAGCTGAAGTAAAATGACGTTTAAGCTCCTGAAAAGCCTCAACGGCCGCAGGGGACCAATTCACCACATCAGCGCCTTTCTTCGTCAAATCAGTCAAAGGCTTAACCACACTAGAAAAATTAGCGATGAAGCGACGGTAAAAATTAGCAAAGCCCAGGAACTTCTGAAGACTCTTCACAGATGTAGGTTGAGTCCAATCATAAATGGCCTGAACTTTAACAGGATCCATCTCGATAGTAGAAGGGGAAAAAATGAAGCCCAAAAAGGAAACCTTCTGAACTCCAAAGAGGCATTTAGAGCCCTTCACAAACAACGCATTAGCACGAAGGACCTGGAACACCATCCTGACCTGCCTTACATGAGACTCCCAATCATCCGAAAAGACCAAAATATCATCCAAATATACGATCATGAACCTATCCAGATACTTCCGGAAGATGTCGTGCATAAAGGACTGAAACACAGATGGAGCATTAGAAAGCCCGAATGGCATCACCAGGTACTCAAAATGGCCCTCGGGCGTATTAAATGCTGTTTTCCATTCATCGCCCTGTTTAATACGCACAAGATTATACGCCCCTCGAAGGTCAATCTTGGTAAACCAACTAGCCCCCTTAATCCGAGCAAACAAATCAGACAACAGA
Organism: Ranitomeya variabilis; assembly: GCF_051348905.1. NCBI lineage: Eukaryota > Metazoa > Chordata > Amphibia > Anura > Dendrobatidae > Ranitomeya > Ranitomeya variabilis. The sequence continues at coordinate 228,845,460 of NC_135235.1, forward strand.
GGCAAAGGGTACTGAAATTTGACCGTGATTTTATTGAGAAGGCGGTAATCTATACAGGGTCTCAGAGAGCCATCCTTCTTGGCCACAAAAAAGAACCCTGCTCCCAACGGCGACGAAGACGGGCGAATATGCCCTTTCTCCAAGGACTCCTTTACATAACTCCGCATAGCGGCATGTTCTGGCACAGATAAATTGAACAGTCGGCCCTTAGGGAACTTACTACCAGGAATCAAATTAATAGCGCAATCACAGTCCCTATGAGGAGGTAGGGCACTGGACTTGGGCTCATCAAATACATCCTGGTAATCCGACAAAAACTCAGGGACTTCAGAAGGAGTGGAAGAAGAAATTGACATAAAAGGAACATCACCATGTATCCCTTGACAACCCCAACTAGACACAGACATTGATTTCCAATCCAGTACTGGATTATGAACCTGTAACCATGGCAAATCCAACACGACAACATCATGCAAATTATGCAACACCAAAAAGCGAATATTTTCCTGATGTGCGGGAGCCATGTACATGGTCAGCTGAGTCCAGTACTGAGGTTTATTCTTGGCCAATGGCGTAGCATCAATCCCCCTTAAGGGAATAGGACTCTGCAAAGGCTCCAAGGAAAAACCACAACGCCTGGCAAACTCCAAGTCCATCAAGTTCAGGGCAGCGCCCGAATCCACAAATGCCATAACAGAGTAGGACGACAATGAGCAAATCAGAGTAACAGATAAGAGAAATTTAGGCTGCAAAGTACAAATGGTGACAGACCTAGCGAACCTCTTAGTGCGCTTAGGACAATCAGAGATAGCATGAGAGGAGTCACCACAGTAAAAACACAGCCCATTCTGACGTCTGTGTTCTTGCCGTTCAGCTCTGGTCAAAGTCCTATCACATTGCATAGGCTCAGGCCTCCGCTCAGAGGACACCGCCAAATGGTGCACAACTTTGCGCTCGCGTAAAGGCCGATCAATCTGAATGGCCACAGACATTGACTTATTCAGACCAGCAGGCGCGGGGAACCCCACCATAACATCCTTAAGGGCTTCAGAAAGACCCTTTCTGAAAATTGCTGCCAGGGCACACTCATTCCATTGGGTAAGCACAGACCACTTTCTAAACTTCTGGCAATACACTTCTGCTTCATCCTGACCCTGACAGAGTCAGCAAGATCTTTTCTGCCTGATCCACAGAATTAGGTTCGTCATAAAGCAATCCAAGCGCTAGAAAAAATGCATCCACATTAAGCAATGCAGGATTTCCTGGCTCAAGAGAGAATGCCCAGTCTTGCGGGTCACCACGCAACAAAGAAATAATAATCTTTACTTGCTGAATGGGATCACCAGAGAAGCGGGGTTTCAGAGCAAGAAACAGTCTGCAATTATTTTTGAAATTCAAAAATTTAGATCTATCCCCAGAAAACAAATCAGAAATTGGAATTCTAGGCTCTAACATCGGATTCTGAACTACATAATCTTGAATACTCTGTACCCTAGCAGCGAGTTGATCCACACAAGAGGACAGACCCTGAATATCCATATCTACACCTGAGTCCTGAACCACCCAGAGGTTAAGGGGAAAAGAAAGACAAAACAAGCTGCAAAGAAAAAAAAAAACTGCAGAGTGTGCAAAAAGACCTCCACAACGACTCACGGTGTGGAGGTGCAGCTCTGCACCCCCAGAGCTTCCAGCTAGCAAGGAAATATCATAATAGCAAGCTGGACAAAAACATAGCATGTACTAAGAAATATATTCAAAAAACCAATGAACAGCAAATGGACTAGCAAGGACTTAGCTTCTGCTGGAGTAGACAGGTCATCAGAGAAATCCAAGAGAGATCTGAACCAGTACTGAGACATTGACAGCTGGCATGAACTAACGACCTGGGCAGAGTTAAATAGGGAAGCCAGCAGCAGCAATAAACGAGGACAGATGAGAAAGCCAACCTCAAAGATCAGCAGTTCCACTCAAAGCCACCAGAGGGTGTCCAAGGACAGAACTCACTAAAGTACCATTCACGACCACAGGAGGGAGCCCGAGAACGGAATTCACAACAGTCGTCGGCGTGAGAGTCATGGCGGCCGTCGTCGTGTTAGCATTTTTTTTTTTTTGAGGTTTTCTATGTTTACAATTTTGTGTTAATTTATTTTTCCCTTTTTTCTAACAGGTTTCACAGCGTGCTCCTGATTCTGACGGTGAGGAGGTCGGCCTTGATATTGACCTCCTCATCGATCTTGTCCGAGACAGGGAGCCGCTGTGGAACATGGGTGACCGCCGCCATGCTGATCTGTCAGTGACCCGTCGACTCTGGGAGCAAATCTGCCAAGAACTTATAGCGAGGTTGGAGGACCTTGATGTTCAGGCCCAGAATCAAGAACGTAATTATCCACAGTTCAGTTTTGTTGATGCATTCAAAGTATTGTTTCTAACCAATTTTTGTGTTTCTCCTAATTTAACAGGTGAGAGGATTGTGAAAAGGTGGCGGTCGATCAGGGATCGCTTTAAGAAGGAGTTCAACAAAGAGATGCGGGCCCCGAGTGGATCTGGAGGACGCAGAAGCAAATACAAGTATGCCCAAGCCCTGTCGTTCCTCAGGTCAACGATGGTGACACGAAGGTAAATATTACCCACCACATGTACAAACCAATGTTTAACATGTCTAAACCTCTTTTGCTCTTTCAGCCAGGGCCATGCAATGACAGTATATTAATTGTTTGTTTTTCTCTTTTGTTCCACAGCACCGTTGGAAGCACTCGGGAGCCTGCAGCACAGTTGAACCCTTCTGGGGCGATCCCACAGGAGGCCGCCACCGAGGGACACTTTGACAGTGAGGACCCCTCTGCACCTTCCCACTCTGCACCTTCCCACTCTGCATCTTCCCACACATCGGATCCCTCTGTCCCATCCACCAACGCTGGAGCATCCTGGCCGGTTCCATTGCATGAATCTGCTGGTGAGGATATAGCGTTTCCTGTACCCCACCCCTCTGCTGCTGCCACCTCTGGTACACCTGTAGCATTGGGGCGCCTTCAGCAGAGGGGTCAGGTACAGAGTTATGCGCCCGAGTTCTTACACCTGAACGCATCATTCCAGAACTGTCTCAAAGTTTTGTCCGAGCAAATGGCTGCAGGTTTTAATTTAATAAATAAAAGTATACTCGAGATGCATACACTTCTGTTAACGATGCGTTCAGAGGCAAGACAGTCACCAAACAACACTTTTTTCCGGTTGGTTCTTGAGCAAATGGAGACGCTATCTGCTTCTCAGCAGATGCAAGTAATGGAATCCTGCCAGTCTACTCTAGCGTTCATTGCCTCAAGAGCAGAGAGTCTTGCCACCCATGCTGCAACTGCCCCCCCTTCCTCCACTGTCCATCACTACAGCCACTACCATCCTCATGACCTGTACCACCAACCTGCCCGTGCCCCATCCCACCAACCTCACCATCACCCACATCGTGCCCCGTTCCACCAGCCACAACACTTCCAGCATTCCCGTGCCCCTTCCCACCAGCCACACTACCAGCCTCCCGCCCGTGCCCCTTCCCACCAATATGATGATCCCGACCCATACCACTTAGCATCTACTTCATCCGCGCCTCCTCTCCCTGCCCACTTCCAACAGCATCTATCACCTCCTTCCCAACCCTCTTCTCCACCCATCACTGCTTCTGCCTTCCAATCCTCCCAAAACATCAGCTACACCCCTCCATCCTACCAAATTCCTAACCCCAATCCCACTTTCGTGTCCACTCGCTCAATTGCCTTCTCCACTCCTTCACCACTACCTATTGATCCTTCCCCACCACCAACACATTCCTCTCTCCACACTCCCACTGTCGAAGTGTCCCTATCCGACAGCCCCTCCAGCACTATCTCCACCCCGACTTATTCCAATCTCTAGTTTGTTTTGTATGCTGCAAAATTTATTTATTTTTTGTGTTTCAAAATAAAAGTTTGGTTTTGATATTAAAAAAAAAAAGTTTTAATAAAACTTTGTTGTTTACAGCTATCTTGTATTTATTCTTTATAAGGTATAGATTTACACACTTTGGTTAAACAAGGTTTATTGGTCAGAGGTAAAATACTTTGGGTACAACCCAAACAGATGCACAACTTGGGTAAAAGGTAAAAACAAACAGGTACACGACATTGGTAAAAGGTAAAAAAAAAGTTGTTACAAGGTTCAAGACAAATTGTTTAAACTCTATCATCCTGCCAGTGTATTCTTCCTTCGGGCGAAATAAAATATTCTGCAAAGTGATCCCGTATTCTGTAAACAGTGGCAAAACTTCTACACGTTTGGTTGCTATAATCAGCCAAGGTGGTTTGTTCAGACTGGTCCTCAATGGAAAGCTGTTCCTTGGATATCACATAATTGTGCAGGACAACACACGCTTTCACTACCTCATCCACAGTGTCTGTCTTCAAGTTAATGGATGTCAGGAGAACTCTCCATTTGGCGGTTAAGATCCCAAACGCACACTCCACCATTCTCCGTGCACGTGTGAGTCGGTAGTTGAAAATTCTTTTAGTATTGTTTAAACCACGGCTGGAGTAGGGTTTCAAAAGATGTTCTGAAAGCTGAAAAGCTTCATCCCCAACACAAACAAAAGGCATCGGTGGCTCAGAGGTTTGAGGCAGTGGTCTAGGGGTGGGGGAATTGAAAGGTTTGTCCATACAAATGCCGCCCCATAGAAGAGAGTTTGAAAACTTGTGAATCATTAGAGCGACCATACGCCCCAATATCCACCGCAACAAATTTGTAATCCGCATCGGCGATGGCCATCAGCACGATGGAAAAGTACTTTTTATAGTTGAAAAACTGAGATCCAGAACCAGCCGGTTCCACGATACGGATATGTTTCCCATCCACCGCACCCAAGCAATTGGGAAACTGACACACTTCCTGGAATCTGTTAGCTACTTCCAACCAAGTCTGCATTGTGGGATGTGGAATGAATTCGTTGTGCAGAGAGTTCCACAGTGCATGGCAAGTGTGCCTCACTATTCCAGATATGGTTGAAATTCCCAGTCTGAACAGGAAATGTAGTGAAGACAGGGATTCCCCAGTAGCTAGGAATCTGTGAACAAAAGCAAGGCAGAAATTACTGCAAATTCAAAATATCAATCAATGAAAGTGCTCTACAAGAGGACATCCAAAAAGAATGCTTACCGAAGAGTGACCATCAGACGCTCAGCCGGTGTAATGGAGAATCTGCAATAGGTATCACTCCTTCTTATTAGATGTTCAACCCGCTCCCCCAATACATCAAAGTTCTCCACTTTCATCCGCACATAGCTGGAAAACTTCTCAGGGTCTCCTCGTAGCTCCATGTATAAAGTAGAAAAGACTCCCCGCGTCATTCTCTGTGCCGTGATGGGGTGGATCCACAAACGGCGCAGACGCATGATGCGCTGTCTCACTCGCTCCTTCTCAAGAATAATTGCTTTCAATCGATTCGCCTCCACGATGAAATCCACGTTGTTCTTCAGAATCTTCGCAATAATGTCGTCCATCTTGCTCTGTATCTTGCTCCTCTGAAACCTGTCACAGATGGGGTGTAGGAACACTGTATATATAGTTTTCAGCGGGCCAATCACATTTTTTGCCTTTCAGGGGGCGTTTTTAGAAACCGGATCCGTCAAAAACCGGATGGAAAACCGGACGAAATGGATGACAACCGGATGGGACGGATCCGGTTTCTCCCCGGACCCGGACACCTGATCCGGCTGAAAAACGGATCCGTCCCATCCGGTTTTTACAAAATAAGCCGGATCCGATGCTGCGGCGCGACACCAGAACCAGCATGCGGCGAAAAACCTGATGTGTGAAAGTAGCCTGAATGAACAGCTTCATAGCAGTATAGGTCATACTAGCTGGTATCATAAGAGACCAGACCTCAGAGTCCAGACTAAAGTGAAGACCCGAGAGGCCAGACTCAAGAGATCAGACCTGGATGACAACTGTTCTTGTCCATGACAGACAAGGAGCTACTGTCACTGCCAAGCTGCCTCTTAATGAACAGCTTCATAGCAGTGTGGGTCATACTAGCTGGTATCATAATGCCGAACAATTGGAAAGAATTTGAGGCTCTGCAGATACTTTGTAGGTTTTTTTTTCAAGATGATAACTTACCAGTCCCTGGGGCTCTGAATTCTACAACCCAAAGTATACCCTAGAACAAGGTTCAGGAACCTTTGATCTGCATGTCTGTGCCTAGCTGGTCTTGAGCGATGGTGTACATGCTCAACCTCTGCTCCATTTTTCCTCTCTGGGATTGCTGTATTTGTCTTTCTCAGTCAGTTCCATAGACAATGGCTGGAGTGAAGGTCGAGCATGCCTACCTCCATTCAAGATGGGACATTGCAAAGCCCTGTTCTAGCAATTGCTGGAGGTCCTAGTAGTCAAATCTCCAGCGATCAGTTCGTTATCACATATACAGTGGATACCTTACTATATTGGGAGCAGGGGAATAATTATAGTAGATACAGGGGTTGCAATCACACCCAGGCCCTGGAAACTGGGGGGGCCACAAAGGTCCCATTGCCTCATACGAAAAAAATATTACTATTGAAAACCTATGTTAGTTAGTAGCCAAATTTGAGATTTTGCATTGGGGCAACAAGTTTCACGATATGAAAGGGGATGAATGAATGAGGAGACACACACATTAATGCCTAAACTTTGTGTCGGCATCTGCTGACCAAAGATGATAAGAAAAGAGAGAGAATTGCACTTGTAGGAACTGAAGAGTGAAATACACGTCCCCCGAGGGAAAATATTACAGGAGATACCAGGTCAGATGACAGCTGTGGTGCAGTTAATAATCATAAAAAGCTTGGGAAGGCAAAGAAGGGGAGGAATCGTCTCGTGGATCTGTAGCAGGATGAACGTGTGAGCGGCAGAGTTTCCTTGTAGCCACCATTGCGAGAGACCGCACCCGAATGAAGGCCCGAGAGACCAGACTTGAGTGAAGACCTGAGAGTCCAGACCTGAATGAAGACCCGAGAGACCAGACTTGAGTGAAGGCCCAAGAGATTAGCTCCGAGTGAAGACCCAAGAGACCAGACGTGAGTGGAGACCTGAGATACTAGATTGAGAGAAGACCCAAGAGGCCAGACCCAAGAGATTAGACCTGGAATCGAAAGACCCAAGTTGAGAGATTCAAGTCGTGTGAGCAGGGCCAGAACTGAGAGAGGCAACCGGTCTGCAGATGAGGGTCATTCGTGTGAGCTCCCACCCGGTGCAAATGTATGGTATAGAGGGAGAAACGGAGGCAGCCTGCAGCGTGTCAGGTGTGCCAAGTGACTCATCGTTATGGGACCTGCTTTCTAAAGAAGAGTAACGTAGACTCTTGTAAGGGCCTGTGGATCGCCCCCAAGCGCAGGGCAGTGGGGTACTCGGTACCGGGTCCCTCGGTCTCGGTTCTGGGGATGTCACGGTGGCCCGACCCGGTCCGTGGCCCTGCTAAGGGGCGCCCAATTAAAGGTGTAGTCTGTCAAGTGTTCGTGACGCAACCTGTGGTGTTCGGTCAGGATGACCGACGCTGCTGAGGGGTCCGCTGGGGTGATGTTATGGCAGCTAGATGGTATACCTTCCCACAGGTGAAGTATGTCCCCAGGGCTTCCCAGTAAGGTAGATGGTGATGGTGCAGGTCGCAGTAAATAACGAGGACACAAGGTTGCAGTCTCTTTACCTTTTACTGTAGACTTCAGCATCCACAATCCAGAGCACTGCTAACAGGGCTGGCTGAATCCAGCCGGTCCGAAGGCACATCCAGAGTTCCCTTTGCAGGTGGAAATCAGTAGCCTTCCTACTAGCACCTGTGTGTTGTAGTACTTCCCTGCTGAGCACCACGGGATAGTCCTCACAACTGTCGCGTATGTTTCTGATATTCTCTCTCCGTCCCCCAGATGATATGGATAGGACGACCCGGATGACAGGGTAGGCCTGGAGTTATTTTATAGGGACCCTAGAGACGCCCCTCTCCCACAATTTGCCTCCATTGTCTTCATTAGGTATTAAGGTTGGACAGCCAACTTGGAATTTACTGTCCTGCCGTAGTTCAAAGTAATGCGTAGAGCCAATTACTCCCTCGGTGTTCCGGCCACCGGCTACACGCCTCAGAAGGAGGCCGCCGATCTCGGGGCAGACCCTCCTTCCGGCGTTATCTCCTTGTGCTGTGATCTCGTTTCTCACTCTCCACAATATACTTCGCTTCGTGTCCTTTCTTAGGATGCTGCCGCAATGGGGTGCAGGCGCAGCTCCGTAACGTTCTATCTCTTGCTCTGTCTCTGTCAGGATCCCACCCCTGACAGGGACCTCTGTCTGCAGCTCAGATGTTCCTCCTTCTCTCCCTGTCTGCCTGACAGGTCTTCTCTGGGTCTCACCCAGGCAGCTTCTGACCCACTTCCCTTCCAACCCACCAGTTTTACCCGTGTGTGAGGAGTGGCCTAGTACATAGAACCTTTGCTCCCCCTGGTGGACTGGAGTGTGAAGTGTAGTGTGTGACTGTGATACCTGGTCAGATGAACTCCTTTAGTGCCATCAGACGTAACATCACTCCCCCTGGTGGAAGAGCGACATTACTGCAACGACCAGGACTCTGGGGCGCTGCAGCTGTATGGCGCTTCACATTGCTTAGGGAGTGACAATGGTGGTGGGTCCGTTAGTGACGGTGATGCACCCTAGGTCAAGGCATTAGGACAGAGATGTTGTTAACAACGATAGTTGCTTAAGGGTGATTAAAGAACGACAGCGTGTAAATAATACCGTGTACATATCCTGTTTTAGTTGTATTACTGTGTTTTTATTGTGTTATAATTCACTGTAATGCCATTGTTCACTGTTACCTTTGATAAATAAATATCTCTGTGTTACTCAAATAAAAAGTTGTTAGTTCAGTAACACTGTGTCCTCATTCTCTGCAGTGTTGCATACCTGTTACGACACTGATTGGGAGTAACCCTTCAAAGGCGTTTTCCCATATAAAATAATAATTTATGATTGGTGGGCTCTCACCGATCCTGCTCATGAATTGCTGTGCTCCCATCCACATTTTCCTTGCACAGCGCCACCCCAGGCATGTGGCTGTTAAGGGAACTGCAGCTTCACACCATTCACATAAATAGACTATAATGCAGGTGACTAGAATGTAGAATTAAACCAGCCCTGGAGCCAACAAAGTTCAGTGTGTAAACTCCTATAAAGTCAGACTCCATTGTCGCCTGCCCCTCGCCTACGCTCATTATGAAGGTTTTTCATCCTCTGGTCATTTCTGAACCAAGGAGCTCAGCGCCAAGAATAAGAAACTCAACTTTTTTGTTCCCGATGCGCCTAAGACCAGTCTCACACGTCCAGATAATTCCGGTACCGGAAAAATCGGTACCGGAGTTATCCGTGTCCGTGTGCTCACGTGGCACATCAGTGTGGCACACGTGCGGCAGCCGTGTGCCGCCCGTGTGCCGACTGAGTACAGCACGGACTGTGCAGAAGACAACGCTACAGTAAGCGCTGTCCCCTGCTTTGGGTGCTGAAGCCGGAATTCATTCCTTCTTCCCAGCAGCGTTCGCTGGAGAGAAGGAATGAAAAATCATTGGTTTTTTTGTTTTTTTTTGTGGTTAAAATAAAGTTCCCGGTAACCTCCCCCCTCCCACCCCCTGTACGCCCGCCCACTGGAAATAAAATACTCACCCAGCTCCCTCGATGCTTCCTCTCAGCTTCGCAGCTTGTCCTGTATGAGCGGTCACGTGGTGCCGCTCATTACAGTGATGAATTCGCGGCTCCACCCCTATGGGAGGTGGAGCCGCATATTCATCCCTGTAATGAGCGGCACCACGTGACCGCTCATACAGGACAAGCTGCGACGCTGAGAGGAAGCATCGAGGGAGCTGGGTGAGTATTTTATTTCCAGCGGGTGGGCGCACAGGGGGTGGGAGGGGGGAGGTTACTGGGAACTTTATTTTAACCCCCAAAAAACCAAAAACAATGATTTTTCATTCCTTCTCTCCAGCGAACGCTGCTGGGGAGAAGAAATGAATTGCGGCTTCAGCACCACACGCTGGGGGGACAGCGCTTACTGTAGCGCTGTCTCCTGCACGACACACGGACGACACATGGACAGCATCCGTGTGCGGTACGTGTTTACACGGACCCATTGACTTTAATGGGTCCGTGTGATCCGTGCGCTCCCACGAACACTGACATGTCTCCGTGTTTTTCACACGGACACACGGTCCGTGAAAACACGCTGACATGTGCAGAGACACATTGATTTTAATTTGTCTATGTGAGTCAGTGTCTCCGGTACGTGAGAAAACTGTCACCACACGTACCGGAGGCACTGACGTGTGAAACAGGCCTAAGGCGTCAGCATCACCCGTTTATGGAGCTGCTGGTAACATAATACCCGGCCTGAACGGAGCGATAAGTGAGAATTCCTCCATGATTACATGCACTAATCACTACGCTGCTGAGCTGGCCCTCTCCGCATGGGAGATTTATAGCGACGAGACGTTACAATGGCGCTAAACCCGAAATACGGTGCATTATATAACCGTGATCTTGAAAATTCATTATGCATTTCAAATCCTCAAATTTATAGGAAGGGATTGAATTTGGGATTAGGTTGGGAATACAACTGATAAAAGCCACTTTTAACCTAAACATGTCCCCTTTAATTATGTATAGACCTGTTGGATCTAATGGACCCCATAATATCTGCGTATCCATCACTGTAGAGAGGTAATGTTGGAGCTGGAGCAGTTCGTAGTCATTGATAATATATGCACTGTCCCTTTAAAAAGAAGCGGCTGTCTTTACTTGTAAGCCTAAAGGTACCTTCACACGAAGCGACGCTGCAGCGATAGTGACAACGATGCCGATCGCTGCAGCGTCGCTGTTTGATCGCTGGGGAGCTGTCACACAGACCGCTCTCCGGCGACCAACGATGCCGAGGTCCCCGGGTAACCAGGGTAAACATCGGGTTGCTAAGCGCAGGGCCGCGCTTAGTAACCCGATGTTTACCCTGGTTACCAGCGTAAAAGTAAAAAAAACAAACAGTACATACTTACATGCGTCCCCCAGCGTCTGCTTCCTGACACTGACTGAGCTCCGGCCCTAACAGCACAGCGGTGACGTCACCGCTGTGCTTTCACTTTCACTTTAGGGCCGGCGCTCAGTCAGTGTCAGGAAGCAGACGCTGGGGGACGCATGTAAGTATGTACTGTTTGTTTTTTTTACTTTTACGCTGGTAACCAGGGTAAACATCGGGTTACTAAGCGCGGCCCTGCGCTTGGTAACCCGATGTTTACCCTGGTTACCAGTGTAAAACATCGCTGGTATCGTTGCTTTTGCTTTCAAACACAACGATACACGGCGATCGGACGACCAAATAAAGTTCTGGACTTTATTCAGCGACCAGCGACATCACAGCAGGATCCTGATCGCTGCTGCGTGTCAAACTAAACGATATCGCTAGCGAGGACGCTGCAACGTCACGGATCGCTAGCGATATCGTTACAAAGTCGTTTCGTGTGAAGGTACCTTTAGGTTGAGAGTAGTATTGCAGTTCACTCCCATTCACTTCAATGGGACTGAGCTGCAGTACCCAAGGATGGCCACTATGCTGTGTATTGAGCTGTAATATTTTAGCTCAGTACACTGGTGGTAACATCTCATCAGTGGAGGATGCAGGATGTCGGATCCCCACCAATTTAATATTGATAACCTATCTGTCAGTATCTTAGTCTTGGACAGCCCCTTTAAGACTATAGACAGGTAAGCTTTATGGCCATTTTTTACATTTTTCGTCAACAATTTGTGCTTTGAACAGACCAGCCGTCATTTAATGGCTGAACTGATCTTCAAAAGAAAATCAAAATGCACATGGGTTATTCTCCAGAATAAAAAGCCTTCCCCCATATCCATGCTGTTCCCAGGTGTCAGGCGACAGAGCTCAGCTGTTCTTCCCTTCACATCTCCAATGCTTACCCAGCCGTATACAAAATACACTAACTAAAAGAACACCTGAGAAGGTCCCCGAGGCCCGAAAGTGTCTGGGGAAGTCCAAAACCATTGCTGAGATTTCCTGATGGCCATTGAAACAAATGTATCTGATGTGATGACATCTTCATCTTTGAAATAAATTTCTCCAAAAAACATTTTTATGAACCTGTCTTCTATCTTCTCAACTCTCCCTAGAATCTTTGTCCTGTAATGTGTCATAGATAGAAATTAAAGAATTTTTGAAAAAAAAATGTCCTCTCTTGACAAATTATGGATGTGGTTTCTTTTAGAAGCAATTGGAAATTATGCAAACTCTATTGACTTCAATGAATGCAGTTTAGAGCTACAATGTTTCTTCTCCAAAAAAGTAATCAAAAAATAAGAGAACTCCTAGACACCCAGCTTCAGCTCGTGACATGCTAGACACCTAGCTTCAGCTCGTGAAATCCTAGACACCTAGCTTCAGCTCGGGACATCCTAAACACCCAGCTTCAGCTCGGAACATCCTAGACACCCAGCTTCAGCTCGGAACATCCTAGACACCCAGCTTCAGCTCGGGACATCCTAAACACCCAGCTTCAGCTCGGAACATCCTAGACACCCAGCTTCAGCTCGGAACATCCTAGACACCCAGCTTCAGCTCGGGACATCTGCAGCGCCCCAGAGTCCTGGTCGTTGCAGTAACGTCGCTCTGCCGCTAAGGGGAGTGATGTTGCGTCTGATTGCACTAAGGGAGTTCACCTGACCAGGTATCACACACTAGACTTCACACTCCGGCCACCAGGGGGGGTGGTTCTATCTAGTAGGCCACTCTTCACGCTCTGGTAAAACTGGGGGTTGGACAACAAGACGGAGAGAAGTAACTGGGGAGAGCTAGAGAGAGGACCTGTCAGGGATGGGATCCTGGCAGACTCCTAAGAGACCAACGCAACAAGTGAGCAACGGGAATACAGCAAAGAGGCAATGGGACCAGAAGGAGTTGTGCTGAAAGATCGAGGCAACATCCTTCTGAGGCGCAAATAGTCGGTGGCCGGAACGCCGAGAAAGTAAGAGACTTTAAGCATTACTTCAAACCACGGCAGGACAGCCAATTATAGGTTGGCTGTCTCACTTAACCACCTAAGCAGACAACGGAGGCAGCTGTGGGAGAGGGGCGACTCTAGAGTCCCGGAAGAACTCCAGGCCTACCCCGTCATACGGGTGCGTCCTGCCATATCATCTGGGGGACGGAGAGAGAACGAACATCAGAGGCAGACAGAATTAGTTGTGAGGACTATCCCGGGTGCTCCGCAGGGAAGGACTACAACACATAGGCGCTAGCAGGTAGACGCTGATTTTCACCTGTCAAAGGAACTCCTAATGTGCCTTTGGACCTGTCTCAGACAGCCCGGTTAACAGTGCTCTGGATTGGCTAACTCGAAGCCTTCAGTAAAGAGGTGAAGAGACTGCAACCTGGTGTTCTCGTTATTTACTGCAACCTGCACCGCACCACCACAACATCATCACCATCCGCACCTTTCATTGGGCGCCCCTCAGCAGGGTCACGGACCAGGTCTAGCCACCGTGACAATCCCAGCGCAGAGACTCAGAGGCCCGGTACCGGGTACCCCTCGGCCCTGCAGCAGTGGGGGCGCTTCAACTTGGCGTCACGAACAGGATGTACTTAAGCCTGAAGAATCAGGTCATGTGTGCCTTGGAACTGTGATTTATTGCGCTTGGACTGTGACTTATTGCAAAGACTGTGTATTGTTATTGCGCCAAGAGTTCCCGCCACAATTCGCCATCGCCACGCACGGAGGGAAGAGCCTTAGCTTCGTGGGCGGAACCGGCCAAAAAGAAGCGCGGAACGAGAAAACGCAGTAAGGTGCCAACCCCGGAAGAGGAACTCCGACCTCCCGCAGGTTAGTGGGAGGAAGGGACAGCCATGTCTGAGTCAGGGGAAGCGGAGGCGCCGGTCGCAGCCGTGAACGCAGAGGCAGCTCCGGTCCCCTTAGCGGATGTAGCTGCGGCCCTAATACCACCACCGGTGGCCGCAGAGCCCGCTGTGTTATGGTTACCCCAATGACCATGGGAAAAAAATACAAAACGGACTAGCTCTCGGGTGATGGAAACTAAGGTCGACCGTGACCTGAACCTGACCCAACACTTACAGTAGCCGGGGGATGTACCTACGATGCCCTAGACACCACGCGCCAGCCGGAGATCTAACTACCCCTATAAGAGGAATATACAGGCCTACCTTACCTCCAGTGAGGAACCCCAAAAGATGATAGTAGGCCCCCACAGATATTGACGGTGAGTTCAGAGGAAATGACATACGTAGGATGAACAGCAGATTTAGCACAGTGAGGTCCGCTTACTAGATAGCAGAAGGACAGGAAAGAGTTACTTCACGGTCGACCTAAAAATCACTATTCAAAAACACCATCCAGAAATTACTTTAAACTCCAGTGACAACTCATGCCACTGGAGTAGTAATTTTCTGTCCACAAGAGCTTCCAGCACTGAAGAGTCACATTGCAGATAGCTGGACAAAAATAGCAAAACAAGAAACAAAATTCAACTTAGCTGAACTGGAACTTGAGGCAGGTGAATGCAACAGAATGCTACTAGCACATTGTTGGCCGGCATGTGACTAACAGCCAAGCAGCCTTAAATAGGAAACTCCCCAAGAGGGTGGCGACAGGTAATCAGAGATGGAGGAAGGCACATAAGAGACACTACCATAACAGACCACCGGGGGAGCCCACAAACCGAATTCACAACAGTACCCCCCCCTTAAGGAGGGGGCACCGAACCCTCACCAGAACCACCAGGGCGACCTGGATGAGCACTATGAAATGCACGAACCAAATCGGGAGCATGAACATCGGATGCTGTCACCCAAGAATTATCCTCCTGGCCATAACCTTTCCACTTAACCAGATACTGAAGTTTCCGTCTGGAAACACGGGAGTCCAAGATCTTTTCCACCACATACTCCAATTCACCCTCAACCAACACAGGAGCAGGTGGATCAGCAGAAGGAACAACCGGTACCTCATACCTCCGCAATAATGACCGATGGAAAACATTATGGATATTAAAAGATGCTGGGAGGTCCAAACGAAAGGACACAGGATTAAGAACCTCCAGAATCCTATAAGGGCCGATAAACCGAGGCTTAAACTTAGGAGACGAGACCTTCATAGGAACAAATCGAGAAGACAGCCACACCAGGTCCCCAACACAAAGACGAGGACCAATACGCCGATGACGATTAGTGAACTGTTGAGTCTTCTCCTGGGACAACTTCAGATTGTCCACAACCTGTCCCCAAATCTGATGCATCCTATCAACCACAGCATCCACTCCAGGACAATCCGAAGACTCCAATTGACCGGACGAAAACCGAGGGTGAAACCCTGAATTACAAAAAAATGGAGAAACCAAAGTGGCAGAACTAGCCCGATTGTTAAGGGCAAACTCTGCCAATGGCAAAAAGTCAAGCCAATCATCCTGATCAGCGGACACAAAACACCTCAAGTAAGTCTCCAAGGTCTGATTAGTACGCTCAGTCTGGCCATTAGTCTGAGGATGGAATGCAGACGAAAAAGACAAATCGATACCCATCCTGGCACAGAACGTCCGCCAAAATCTAGACACAAACTGAGTACCCCTGTCAGACACTATATTCTCAGGAATACCATGCAAACGCACCACATTCTGAAAAAATAGAGGAACCAACTCAGAGGAGGAGGGCAATTTGGGTAAAGGTACCAAATGAACCATCTTGGAAAAACGGTCACAAATCACCCAGATGACAGACATCCTACGAGAAACCGGAAGGTCAGAAATAAAGTCCATAGAGATGTGCGTCCAAGGCCTCTTAGGAATAGGCAAGGGCAACAACAACCCACTGGCCCTAGAACAGCAGGGCTTGGCCCGAGCACAAACATCACAAGACTGCACAAACATGCGCACATCTCGAGACAAAGAAGGCCACCAGAAGGACCTAGACACCAAATCCCTGGTGCCAAAAATTCCAGGATGGCCTGTCAACGCGGAAGAATGAACCTCCGAGATAACTCTACTGGTCCAATCATCAGGGACAAACAGTCTACCAGGCGGACAGCGATCAGGCCTATCCACCTGAAACTCCTGCAAAGAACGCCGCAGGTCTGGGGAGACAGCTGACAATATCACCCCATCCTTCAGGATGCCGGTAGGTTCGGAATCACCAGGCGAGTCAGGCTCAAAACTCCTAGAGAGGGCATCCGCCTTCACATTCTTGGACCCAGGCAGATATGACACCACAAAGTTAAATCGGGAGAAAAACAACGACCAGCGCGCCTGTCTAGGATTCAGACGCCTGGCCGACTCAAGATAAATTAGATTCTTGTGGTCAGTGAGGACCACCACCTGGTGTCTAGCACCCTCAAGCCAATGACGCCACTCCTCAAACGCCCACTTCATGGCCAGAAGTTCCCGATTTCCCACATCATAATTTCGCTCAGCGGGCGAAAACTTTCGGGAGAAAAACGCACATGGTCTCATTACTGAGCAGTCAGGATCTTTCTGCGACAAAACTGCACCTGCTCCGATCTCCGAAGCATCCACCTCAACCTGGAACGGAAGTAACACATCAGGTTGGCGCAACACAGGAGCGGAAGAAAAGCGGCGCTTAAGCTCTTGAAAGGCCTCCACAGCCGCAGAGGACCAATTAGCAACATCAGCACCCTTTTTGGTCAAATCAGTCAAAGGTTTAGCAATGGCAGAAAAACCCGCTATAAATCGGCGATAGAAATTAGCAAAACCCAAGAACTTTTGCAGACTCTTCAAAGAAGTAGGTTGCATCCAATCACAAATAGCCTGGACCTTGACAGGGTCCATCTCCATAGATGAAGGGGAAAAAATATATCCCAAAAAGGAAATTCTCTGAACTCCAAAACTACACTTTGAGCCCTTTACAAAAAGAGAATTAGCTCGCAAAACCTGAAAAACTCTCCTGACCTGTTGAACGTGAGATTCCCAGTCCTCCGAAAAAACAAGAATATCATCCAAATACACAATCATAAACTTATCCAGATATTCACGGAAAATATCGTGCATAAAGGACTGAAAAACGGAAGGAGCATTTGCGAGACCGAAAGGCATTACCAAATACTCAAAATGGCCTTCAGGCGTATTAAATGCGGTCTTCCACTCATCCCCCTGCTTAATCCGCACCAAATTATACGCACCACGTAGATCGATCTTAGTGAACCACTTAGCCCCCTTTATACGAGCAAACAGATCAGTCAGTAAAGGTAACGGGTACTGGTATTTAACTGTAATCTTATTCAAAAGTCGATAGTCGATACAAGGTCTCAATGAACCATCCTTTTTACCTACAAAGAAAAATCCTGCCCCTAGTGGAGACAACGAGGGGCGAATATGACCCTTTTCCAAGGATTCTCTGATATACTCCCGCATAGCAGTATGTTCAGGTACAGACAAATTAAACAAGCGACCCTTAGGAAACTTACTACCGGGGATCAATTCAATAGCGCAGTCACACTCTCTGTGGGGAGGGAGAGAATCAACTTTAGGCTCTTGAAAGACATCATAAAAATCTGACAGAAATGCTGGGATCTCAGAGGGAGTAGATGAAGAAATAGGAACCAAAGGTGCATCCCCATGAATACCCCGACATCCCCAGCTCAACACAGACATAGATTTCCAGTCCAAGACGGGATTATGAATCTGTAACCATGGTAATCCAAGCACTAAGACATCATGTAGGTTATATAATACAAGGAAACGAATAATCTCCTGATGGTCTGGGGTGAGACGCATAGTCACTTGTGTCCAATATTGTGGTTTATTGCTAGCCAAAGGTGTAGAATCAATACCCTTCAGGGGAATAGAAACTTCCAACGGCTCCAAATCAAACCCACAACGCTTGGCAAAGGACCAATCCATGAGACTCAGAGCGGCGCCAGAATCCACATAAGCATTCACAGTCACAGATGATAAGGTACAAATCAATGTCACGGACAAAAGAAATTTTGACTGCAAGGTACCTGTAGAAAAAGATTTATCAACCTTTTTATCAACCTTATTTATACGTTTAGAGCATGCTGATATAACATGAGCTGGATCTCCACAGTAGAAGCACAATCCATTTTTGCGCCTGTAATTTTGACGTTCGCCTCTAGACAAAACACGATCGCATTGCATATGCTCCAATGCCTTTTCAGAGGTCACCGCCAAATGGTGCACAGGTCTTTGCTCAGAAGACACCGCCATATGGTGCACAGGTTTTTGCTCAGAAGATACCACCATATGGTGCACAGATTCTTCCTCAGAAGACCCCGCCATATGGTGCACAGATTTGCGCTCCCGCAAACGCCGATCAATCTGGATAGCCAATTTCATGGCATCATTCAGACCTGTAGGCACAGGGAACCCCACCATGACATCCTTCACGGCATCAGAGAGACCTTCTCTGAAATTAGCTGCTAAAGCGCACTCATTCCATTTAGTAAGCACCGACCATTTACGGAATTTCTGGCAGTATATCTCAGCTTCATCTTGCCCTTGGGAAAGAGCTATCAAGGCTTTCTCAGCCAAAATCTCCAAATTAGGTTCTTCATAAAGCAACCCCAAAGCCTGAAAAAACGCATCTACATTTAACAACGCAGGATCCCCTGGCGATAATGCAAATGCCCAACTTTGTGGGTCGCCGCGCAGTAGAGAGATAACAATTTTAACTTGTTGAGTCTGATCACCAGCAGAGTGAGATCTCAGAGACAAAAACAATTTGCAATTTTCTCTGAAACTCAAAAACCGGGATCTGTCTCCGGTAAAGTATTCAGGCAGAGGAATCTTAGGTTCAGACATTGGAGCACGTATAACAAAATCTTGTAGGTTCTGTACTTTTGTCGCAAGGTTATTCAAACCCGCAACTAAACTCTGTGGATCCATGTTTCAAATGGGTGTAACCCAAGCATTCAGAGGTTAAGAGGAGAGGAGAAAAAAAAAAAGGCTGAAGACTGCAGTTTAAGCAAGGAATACAAATGATCAAACTAAGGTGCACTTTCAAACACAGAAAAAAAAAAAACCTTTTCTTCTCCTTCCTACTTTAGTGCATATTTTAACACATAGATTTTTTACAGGCCGGCCAAACTGTTATGGTTACCCCAATGACCATGGGAAAAAAATACAAAACGGACTAGCTCTCGGGTGATGGAAACTAAGGTCGACCGTGACCTGAACCTGACCCAACACTTACAGTAGCCGGGGGATGTACCTACGATGCCCTAGACACCACGCGCCAGCCGGAGATCTAACTACCCCTATAAGAGGAATATACAGGCCTACCTTACCTCCAGTGAGGAACCCCAAAAGATGATAGTAGGCCCCCACAGATATTGACGGTGAGTTCAGAGGAAATGACATACGTAGGATGAACAGCAGATTTAGCACAGTGAGGTCCGCTTACTAGATAGCAGAAGGACAGGAAAGAGTTACTTCACGGTCGACCTAAAAATCACTATTCAAAAACACCATCCAGAAATTACTTTAAACTCCAGTGACAACTCATGCCACTGGAGTAGTAATTTTCTGTCCACAAGAGCTTCCAGCACTGAAGAGTCACATTGCAGATAGCTGGACAAAAATAGCAAAACAAGAAACAAAATTCAACTTAGCTGAACTGGAACTTGAGGCAGGTGAATGCAACAGAATGCTACTAGCACATTGTTGGCCGGCATGTGACTAACAGCCAAGCAGCCTTAAATAGGAAACTCCCCAAGAGGGTGGCGACAGGTAATCAGAGATGGAGGAAGGCACATAAGAGACACTACCATAACAGACCACCGGGGGAGCCCACAAACCGAATTCACAACACCGCTGCCCCCATCAGCCAGTCGGACACTGCCTCTACCACAAAGGCCATAATGCCCTTCTCTATGCCATACCTGCCCGGAGCGGCCTGGCTCCCGCGATACTCCGGGGAGTCGCACACCTTAACTGATTTTAAAGAGGGAATCTGCAGCCTGCTCGAGTTCTATCCCCTGACAGAGCCACAGAAGGTTCATATGATAATCGGCCAACTCTTCGGGGCGGCTCTGAGGGAAGTGAAGTCCTGGCCCGCCGCGGATAAGGGAACTGCGCAGCAAAGCTTAAAGCCACCTTTGATATCCGCACTGCTACAGAAATTAAAAAGACTTTGGATGCAAACAGAGACCGCAGGATAGCTTACGGGACTATGCCCTTAATCTCCAGGAGGCGCTGCGGGCCATTAAGCAGAGTGACCCCGACAGCATGCAGGATGAGGATAAACTCCTGAAGGAGCGGTTCATTGAGGGGCTCCTGTGCAGTCACCAACGGGGCCAATTGCACTTCCTGGCCATGCAAAATCCAGACTTGACTTTTGCGCAATTCAAGGATAAAGCTATCCAGGCGTTGCAGGAGCGACAGCCCAGCCGTGCAGTGCCTCCCAGGCGTCCCGCTCTCACATACCACCAGGAGCAGGAGGTGGCGTCAGATGCCCCAGTCGCCGCCGAGGCCGATGCCCTAGAGGACGACTCCCCTGCAGGACTCCGCCTCCAGATGCAGGAGCTGACCAAGAGCGTTGCTGCCCTGGCCCGGACGGTGCAGTCCCTACAGGAGGCCCCCAAGGAGAAGATCCAGCTGGCCTCCAGACCAGAGGATTTCCCTTGGATGCGACAGAGGAGGACTCCGCCGACCAGAGGCCGGGACGACGATCGCTTCCATCGGGACGGACGACCCATCTGCCGCCGCTGTCATCAGGTGGGCCACCTTGCAAGGTACTGTCCTTTAAACGAGCAACCCCTGGGGCAAAGGGCCAACCCCCAGGAGTAGGACGATCAGGCCCGCAGCATTGGAGAGCCAAATACGTTGGAGGCCGACCAGTTCTTCCTGTAGTGGTTGACGGTATCCCCATGAACGCTTTGCTGGACACCGGTTCTCAGGTGACGACTATGCCTTACGTGCTTTATAAACGGTATTGGGAGGACACTGATATTACTCGTGGCCCCGATGACGATGTCACCATAATAGCCAGTAATGGTCAGCCATTGCCACAAGTGGGGTATAAAGAGGTCACCATCAAGGTGGGGCGGGTGGAATTGGAAGCCCAAGGGATTGTAATTGTTGATATTGACCGCCGAGAATGTAATCCCATGATGACTATCGGTACTAATGTTATAGAAAATTGTCTTGCAGAAGTTATTGTTTTGTTGCAACAGGTAGCAGAAACCGCTGGCCACAGTGAACAACGCGCCCTGCAGAAAGACATCAGAGCTCTGATGCAGAGACAGCAGGTAGAGCTGACTGGTGGTGAGATTGGTCGTGTCACTGTGAGTGATTCAAACCCCATCGCGATACCCCCCAGGAGTGAGATGTTAATATGGTGTCGGGCAGCCATAGGCCTCAGGGGTAAGGACTACCAGGCCTTGGTAGAACCCGTATACTCAGACAATAGGCCTACTATCCTGACAGCCTGGGGGGTGGTCGACGTCTGCCAAAGGGAGGGTGCCCGTATGTGTCCTCAATTGTGGGGAGGAAGAGGTTCACCTCCCCAAGTATGCCACGCTCGCCAAACTGTTCGTTGTCAATAATAGTGTGATACAGACACCTGAACCCTTGGTCCCGTCAAACATGGCGGAGGACAACGGTTCTGCAGGGCACTCGAAAGATTGGTGTAAGGAATTGCATGTGGGCACTGACTCCACCCCAGCCCATCAGAAACAGGGGGCCTACAGGGTGGTTCACGAGTACGAGCAGGTATTCAGCAAACACCCCTTAGATTTTGGACAGGTGAAAGGGATCCAACATCACATCCCCACGGGAGATCACCGACCCATAAAAGAGAGATATCGCCCTGTACCTCCAGCTCATTACCAGTGTGCCAAGGACATGTTGCGAGAAATGAAGGAGGCTGGGGTGGTGAGAGACAGTTGTAGCCCCTGGGCAGCCCCATTAGTCCTTGTTAAAAAAAAGATGGTACCATGAGGATGTGTGTTGATTACAGGCAGTTGAATCGCATTACACATAAAGACACATACCCACTGCCCAGGATAGAGGAGTCTCTGGCTGCCTTAAAATCTGCTAACTACTTCTCTACCTTAGATCTCACCAGTGGGTACTGGCAGGTTCCCGTGGTGGAGGCGGACAAAGAGAAGACAGCCTTCACGACACCGATGGGTCTCTGCGAATTTAACTACATGCCCTTCGGATTGTGCAATGCCCCGGGGACGTTTCAGAGGATGATGGAGTGCTGCCTGGGGCACAAGAACTTTGAAACCGTACTGCTGTATTTGGATGATGTCATTGTCTTCTCTAAGACCTACGAAGACCATCTGAAGCACCTGGCTGAGGTGTTTGAAGCCCTGTCCAACTTTGGCTTAAAGGTGAAACCGTCCAAATGTCATCTGCTGAAACCAAAAGTGCAGTACCTGGGCCATGTGGTGAGCGCCGAAAGAGTGGCCCCAGACCCCGACAAGGTCACGGTGATCCAGGACTGGCCAAGGCCCAGCAACCTCCACGAAGTCCGGCAGTTCCTCGGGCTGGTAGGCTATTACCGGAGGTTCATCAAGGACTTCACCAAGAAGGCCACGCCCTTGCAAAACCTGTTGGTGGGCCAATCAAAGAAGACCAAGGGGAGGAACACCCCATTTGATTGGAACGAGGGGCTGGAGGGATCCTTCACTTGCTTAAAGTCGGCACTGACGGGAGAAGAGGTACTGGCCTACCCCGAATACGATCAACCGTTTGTGCTGTACACGGATGCCAGCAATGTAGGATTGGGAGCCGTGCTGTCCCAGGTCCAGAAAGGCAAGGAGAGGGTAATCGCTTACGCCAGCAGGAAACTTCGTCCCACGGAGAGGAACCCTGACAACTACAGTTCCTTTAAGCTGGAATTCCTTTCCATCGTCTGGGCAGTGACAGAGAGGTTCAAACACTACCTGGCCTCAGCGAAATTCACCGTCTTCACGGATAACAATCCGCTAACGCATCTGGATACCGCCAAACTTGGGGCCTTGGAACAGCGGTGGATGGCCCGGCTGTCCAACTACGACTTCACCATCAAGTACCGGGCAGGACGCAAGAATGTAAATGCAGATGCCTTGTCTCGAATGCCCAATTTGCCAGAAACGGGAGAAGACCCGGAGGCACTTGAAGAGGTGGAACTGCCTGCATTCCATCGCCCCAAAGCCACTCAGAACTCCCATCATGTGAAGAACAGGCACAAGAACCAACCGGATGCCACGCTGACCCCTGCCCCATCACGGATGGGCGGAAACCCAGGATGGTGACCCCGCGGTCCGTCGGGTGAAAGAGCTCTTGACGCAGGCAGGGTTGCATCCCGGCCCAGATGATCTACAGGAGACCCAACAGCTGTGGAAGGGGAGGAGCAAACTGTTTATCCATGATGGCAAGCTGTGCCGGAGAAGCATCGACCCACGTACTCACGAATTGGTATGGCAGATAGTAGTGCCAAGGCGAGATGCGTCCATGGTTCTAGGAGCCTACCACGATGGAGCCGGACACTTCGGGTGGAAGAAGCTGGAGAGGCTACTCCGAGGGAGATTCTATTGGATTGGCACGAAGAGAGCCATTGAGAAGTGGTGTCGAGAGTGCGGTCCATGTAGCCTATGCAGGAGGGACCGTGGCAGCCAACGGGCTCCCTTGCAGCCTATCATCACCAGGCGGCCGCTCGAACTGGTCGCGCTGGACCATGTGAAGCTGACACCTAGCCTTCAGGCTATGTCTACGCTCTTACCATTGTGGATCACTACTCCAGATTTTTGGTGGTCGTGCCTGTCAAGGATCTAACGGCCAGGACGGCCGCCAAGGCTTTCCAGCAGTACTTTTGTAGGCCCCATGGCTACCCGGAGAAAGTACTGACCGATCAGGGACCAGCATTCGAAGCGGAGGTGTTCCAAGAGTTCTGCCAACTGTACGGGTGTAAGAAGATCAGAACCACACCATACCATCCCCAAACCAATGGGATGTGCGAAAAGATGAACCAGGTGGTGATCGACTTTCTAAAGACCTTGCCCGTAGAGGAACGGAGCCTGTGGCCAACGAAGTTGCCTGACTTGGTGGACATATATAATCACATCCCAGTAAATTCCACCAACTGCACACCAGCATACCTAATGCGAGGAAGGTCTAGCAAGTTACCTGTTGATCTGGACATGGGGGTCCTAACCCCCGAAGACACATCGCCAGATGCCGATTGGGATACCGACAGGCGGCAAAGGTACCGCAAGGTACAAGAATGCGTGGAAAGAAGTCTTGCTCAGGCCAGGCAAAAACAGGAATGGGACTACAACCAGCATGCCCCTGCAATTCCTTTGCCACCTGGTGAGCACGTACTCAAACGAAAGAGGAGGCTACACAAACTCGACGACCAATGGGAAGCAGAACCGTATACCGTCCTGCCATCCGATTTTGACAACACGAAGGTTTGCCTCATCAGCAAGGATGGAGGGGAGACCTCGACGGTGGTATCCAGGGACCACCTTAAAGCCTGCCCTGATAAGCTGAGAGCGAGGGAAATGGATCCAGGAACCTCCCCACCTGTAGAGAAGGAGAAGATGATCCACACTGTCCTTGGTGACTTTCCCCAGTCCTGGACTCAGATAAATCAGGCCATCGTGGTACCTGTTCTAACGTTCCACCAGCCGAACCCACCAGAAACAATGGTGGTACCAGATCATCCGGCCCCGCTGCCTCAACAAGCCCTACCTGAAGATGCCGTGCCGGCTGTTGAACTGGCAAATCCTCCCTCTGCTATCGGCGAGCCTGCTGTACCCACTGTTGCAGGCAGCAGCCCTGAGAGCTCCAGCCTGCCAGTGCTACCCAGACTCACTAGAAGTGTAGCTAGAAGGCAGTGCACTACACCAGCGGTAGCAAGCATATTGGGCCCTGTTAGGCCAGTAGCAACCCCTGCGCTGCGAAGGTCTACGCGCAGCACTCAGAATCAAGCTCCCCTCCGCTACAAAACTTGGAGGTATTAATGAGGGCTGCTATTTAGTTGAAAATGTTTGTGTGCATATCTTTGTTACAGGTTTTAAAATGGACAACAGAGTAATGGACAGTGAATTGCTCTAAAAACTTTTAAAAGGGGACCCCTTTGTTTACCCGGGGTCCCCGCGGTTTCAACCACTGAACTGAGAGTCATAAACTGTGCATGACCTAACTTTCGCAACGTTCAAGAGTCCTCACCTCCCATAGAGGGAAGCACTGTTATGTTTAATTGTTTACAATATTTCAAAATGTTGTGTGTTTTCTGTTAACATGTATTGTTGTTCTTCTTTTCCCAGTCCGGGAGTACTGGATTTAACCGGGGGGGAGTGCAGCGCCCCAGAGTCCTGGTCGTTGCAGTAACGTCGCTCT
Organism: Ranitomeya variabilis; assembly: GCF_051348905.1. Lineage (NCBI taxonomy): Eukaryota > Metazoa > Chordata > Amphibia > Anura > Dendrobatidae > Ranitomeya > Ranitomeya variabilis. Next base: position 228,870,864 of record NC_135235.1, read on the forward strand.
GCCGCTAAGGGGAGTGATGTTGCGTCTGATTGCACTAAGGGAGTTCACCTGACCAGGTATCACACACTAGACTTCACACTCCGGCCACCAGGGGGGGAGGTTCTATCTAGTAGGCCACTCTTCACGCTCTGGTAAAACTGGGGGTTGGACAACAAGACGGAGAGAAGTAACTGGGGAGAGCTAGAGAGAGGACCTGTCAGGGATGGGATCCTGGCAGACTCCTAAGAGACCAACGCAACAAGTGAGCAACGGGAATACAGCAAAGAGGCAATGGGACCAGAAGGAGTTGTGCTGAAAGATCGAGGCAACATCCTTCTGAGGCGCAAATAGTCGGTGGCCGGAACGCCGAGAAAGTAAGACTTTAAGCATTACTTCAAACCACGGCAGGACAGCCAATTATAGGTTGGCTGTCTCACTTAACCACCTAAGCAGACAACGGAGGCAGCTGTGGGAGAGGGGCGACTCTAGAGTCCCGGAAGAACTCCAGGCCTACCCCGTCATACGGGTGCGTCCTGCCATATCATCTGGGGGACGGAGAGAGAACGAACATCAGAGGCAGACAGAATTAGTTGTGAGGACTATCCCGGGTGCTCCGCAGGGAAGGACTACAACACATAGGCGCTAGCAGGTAGACGCTGATTTTCACCTGTCAAAGGAACTCCTAATGTGCCTTTGGACCGGCCGGTCTCAGACAGCCCAGTTAACAGTGCTCTGGATTGGCTAACTCGAAGCCTTCAGTAAAGAGGTGAAGAGACTGCAACCTGGTGTTCTCGTTATTTACTGCAACCTGCACCGCACCACCACAACATCATCACCATCCGCACCTTTCATTGGGCGCCCCTCAGCAGGGTCACGGACCGGGTCTAGCCACCGTGACAATCCCAGCGCAGAGACTCAGAGGCCCGGTACCGGGTACCCCTCAGCCCTGCAGCAGTGGGGGCGCTTCACATCCTAAACACCAAGCTTCAACTCAGAACATCCTAGACACCCAGCTTCAGCTCGTGACATCCTAGACACAGCTTCAGCTCGGGACATCCTAGACACCCAGCTTCAACTCGGAACATCCTAGACACCCAGCTTCAGCTCGGGACATCCTAAACACCCAGCTTCAGCTCGAGACATCCTAAACACCCAGCTTCAGCTTGGAACATCGTAGACACCCAGCTTCAGCTCGTGACATCCTAGACACTCAGCTTCAGCTTGGGACATCCTAGACACCCAGCTTCAACTCGGAACATTCTAGACACCCAGCTTCAGCTCCGGACATCCTAGACACCCAGCTTCAACTCGGAACATCCTAGACACCCAGCTTCAGCTCGGAACATCCTAGACACCCAGCTTCAGCTCGTGACATCCTAGACACCCAGCTTCAGCTCAAATATCCTAGACTCCCAGCTTCAGCTCAAGACATCCTAGACACCCAGCTTCAGCACGGGACATCCTAAACATCCAGCTTCAGCTCGGAACATCCTAGACACCCAGCTTCAGCTCGAGACATCCTAGACACTCAGCTTCAACTCGGAACATCCTAGACACCCAGCTTCAGCTCAGGACATTCTAGACACCCAGCTTCAGCTCAGGACATTCTAGACACCCAGCTTCAGCCCAGGACATCCTAGACACCCAGCTTCAGCTTGGGACATCCTAGACACTCGGCTTCAACTCGGAACATCCTAGACACCCAGCTTCAGCTCGGGACATCCTAAACACCCAGCTTCAGTTCTGAACATCCTAGACACCCAGCTTCAGCTCGAGACATCCTAAACACCCAGCTTCAGTTCTGAACATCCTAGACACCCAGCTTCAGCTTGAGACATCCTAAAAACCCAGCTTCAGTTCTGAACATCCTAGACACCCAGCTTCAGCTCAGGACATTCTAGACACCCAGCTTCAGCTCAGGACATTCTAGACACCCAGCTTCAGCTCAGGACATTCTAGACACACAGCTTCAGCTCTGGACATCCTAGACACCCAGCTTCAGCTCCGGACATCCTAGACACCCAGCTTCAGATCCAGACATCCTAGACACGCAGATTCAGCTCCGGACATCCTAGACACCCAGCTTCAGCTAAGAACATCCTAGACAATCTACAAGAAACCTCACATTTTGAGGTCCAGCTGGTAAAGTTTCTGCACTCGTGCTACCAAAAAAGTATTTGCATGGTGGCTTCCATAATATCTGAGATATGGGTAGGTATTAGTTATTCCACAACCTCCATCAGACTGGCCTAGTGTAGAACCATCAAAGTTGACATCAGAAAGGAGCAACTCTGACTCATGAACCTCAGGAATAAGCAAGAGATGTTGAGTACAGCAAAAGGGCACGAACCTATTGACCTTTTTTCCCTGAGATAATAATAATAATAATAATTTTATTTATATAGCGCCAACATATTCCGCAGCACTTTACAACTTATAGAGGGGACTTGTACAGACAATAGACATTACAGCATAACAGAAATCACAGTTCAAAACAGATACCAGGAGGAATGAGGGCCCTGCTTGCAAGCTTACAAACTATGAGGAAAAGGGGAGACACGAGTGGTGAGATATTTAAGACCTAAAGATAACCCCTTAGGCAATATTCAGTTTTTTTGTGCACATCTGTTCTAAAATCCTCATCAAAAAACTTCTTCAAGAACACCCAGAAAATGTCCTATTCATTTTTATAGGAAGTCCACTTAGTTGTCCAAAAAAAGGAGTGTTTCCTGTAGAGGTATCTTCTAAAGATAAGTTGGTGTGGACATAGCCTTGTAGTGACCCCACCAGCTCCACTCAGTTTCCACTTGGATTTGTCAGTGCTTGTAGTCATTCGTCCATGCTCCAATGACCACCGTCATTACCTAAAACAAAGAAGATGAGGCTGTGGAGAACACAGATTTCTGGTAGATCCAAGAAGTCAATGTGGTGGCATAGAGGTTGCCCTCTGAGGGCTCATTGCAACTACAGAAATTTCTGGTCCATTTATATCAATTTGTGATGAGTATCCGGTCATCGATGGTCTTCCCAACTCATACATTGAGTAGAGCATCTGGAGAGGCTGGAAAGATCACGAACTGGTCCTCCATCCTCGGAAAGCCTCCTTTCTCCTGAACCCCCCAATATTACAGTTCCGGATATTAATGGTCCATTTACTTTTGTGAATATTCAGATTTTTAGAACATTTTTTAATTTTTGTGAATATTTTTCAAGTAGTCATTGCCCACCATCATGTGTCCCCTTTTAATGATCAGTGGGGCTTCAAAAGAAGGAGGTTTACAAGTCTTTCAAGGAAGAGCTCATTATCTGGAGGAATGTCTTCCCTGTCTCCTTTTTCTTCGTCGTTGTCGTTTTCAGTTTCCACCTACGGAGGGGAAGCCTTGTTCCTGGAAACCGCGCTTCGCTCATTAACTATTCATTAAATTAACCTGTTCAATGAAAACAAGTAGTTCCCCGAAGGACTAATGAAGCTGCTGCTTCCTATAGGTTTTTTATCTTCTCGTTGACTCGGCTTGCTGTGGGTGATTTGCTGGATTGAACTGTATTTGAGGGATAGGTTTACAAGGCACGGATGAAGGAGAAAGATCAGAGAGAAGCCCATAGATGTAGATGAAAAAAAATCAAAAAGACTCAAAAACATAAAACATATAAGCATTAGTTAGTTCTGATTCATATGGGAATAATCCAGATTAATCTTAGCTAAAATATTCATTTCACCGATTCTCACAGCAAATTTACAGACGGTAAAACCGGGATTGTATCTCTTTAAAATGGCAGCTGAAGTATAGTGATAGTCTAAAAGAATAATATACAGATTTTTCGAGTTTTACTTGACATGATTTTATATGGTTCCTTAATCGAAGAACCAAGCGTGCGGTCACATGGCGATCTCTGCCGGAGGGATTTATGGCAATACATTATTTAATAAACTCTATGGACAATAGAAAGGTGAAAAGGTCATCGGGTCCATTACCAGATTGTCCTTTATGGCGCAGCACTTTAATGACTGTCAATAGCATATTACTGGAGCGCCCCCACACCGCCGCAGGGCCGAGGGGTACCCGGAGCCGGGCCTCTGGGATCTCCGTTCTGGGGTTGTCACGGTGGCTAGACCCGGTCCGTGGCCCTGTCTGTCAGTGGGGGAACGTCCAGTGCAATAAATGATGATAATGGTGCAGTTGTGAAGTGCCGGTCGCAATAAATAACGAGGACACCAGGTTGCAGTCTCTTTACCTCTTTACTGAAGGTGTTGGAGACCTCAGTCCAGAGCGCTGTTAACTGGGTTGTCAGAGACCGGCTGGTCCAAAGGCACATCAGGAGTTCTCTTTACAGGTGGGAATCAGTGTCTACCTTCTAGCGCTGAGTGTTGTAGTTCTTCCCTGCTGAGCTCCCGGGATAGTCCTCACAACTGTTTCTGTCTGTCTCTGATGTTCGTTTTCTCCGTCCTCCAGATGATAGGGTAGGACGCACCCATATGACGGGGTAGGCCTGGAGTTCTTCCGGGACCCTAGAGTCGCCCCTCTCCCACAGCTGCCTCCGTTGTCTGCTTAGGTGTTAAGTGAGACAGCCAACCTATAATTGGCTGTCCGGCCGTGGTTTGCAGTGTACTTAAAGTCTCTTACTTGCTCGGCGTTCCGGCCACCGACTGTTTGCGCCTCAGAAGGATGTTGCCTCGGTCTAACAGCACGACTCCTTCTGGTATTAATTCCTCTTTGCTGTATTCCCGTTGTTCACTGGTTTGTTCTGCTCTGAGGAGTCTGCCAGGATCCCATCCCTGACAGGTCCTCTCACTAGCTCTTCCCAGCTACTTCTCCCTGTCTTCCTGTCCAACCCCCAGTTTTTACCAGAGTTGTGAGGAGTGGCCTACTAAATAGGACCACTCCCCCTGGTGGCCGGAGTGTGAAGTGTGGTGTGAGTGTACCTGGTCAGAGAAACTCCTTAGTGCAATCAGACGTACCATAGCTCCCCATAGTGGCGGAGCCACAGTACTGCAACAACCAGGACTCTGGGGTGCTGCACTCCCCCCCGGTTAAAACCAGTACTCCGGGACTAGGAAAACAAGAACAATAATACATGTTAACAGGAAACATACAAATTTTTGAAATAGCATAACAATTGAACATAACTATGCTTCCCTTTACGGGAGGTGAGGATTCTTGAACGTTGCAAAAGTTAGGTCATGCACAGTTTATGACTCTCAGTTCAGTGGTTGAAACAGCGGGGACCCCGGGTAAACAAAGGGGTCCCCCTTATGAAAGTTTTTGAGCAATTCACCGTCCATTACTCTAGTGTCCATTTAAAAACCTGTAACAAAAAGATATGCATACAAACATTTTCAATTAAATAGCAGCCCTTATCAATACCTCCAAGTTTTGTAGCAGAGGGGAGTTTGATTTTGAGTGCTGCGTGTGGACCTTCGCAGCGCAGGGGTTGCTATTGGCCTAACAGGGCCCGCTATGCTTGCTACCGCTGGTGTAGTGCACTGTCTTCTAACTACACTTCTAGTGAGTCTGGGTAGCACTGGCAGGTTGGGGCTCTCAGAGCTGCGGTTATCAACAGTGGGTACAGCAGATTCACTGATAGCAGAGGGAGGATTTGCCGGCTCAATGGTTGGCATGGCTTCATCAGGTAAGGCTTGTTGAGGTAGCGGGGCCAGATGATCTGGTACCACCATTGGTTCTGGTGGGTCCGGCTGTTGAAACATTAGAACAGGCACCGCGATGGCTTGGTTTATCTGAGTCCAGGATTGGGGAAAGTCACCAAGGACGGTATGGAACATCTTCTCCTTTTCCACCGGCGGGGAGATTTCTGGGGCCGTGCCCCTCTCTTTCAACTTATCGGGGCAGACCTTAAGGTGATCCCTGGATACCGCTGTCGAGGTCTCCCCTCTGTCCTTGCTGATGAGACAGACCTTTGTGTTGTCGAAGTCGGATGGCAGGATGGTATACGGTTCCGCTTCCCATTGGTCATCGAGCTTGTGTAATCTCCTCTTTCGTTTAAGTACTTGCTCACCAGGTGACAGGGGGATCGCAGGAGCATGTTGGTTGTAGTCCCTTTCTTGCTTCTGCCTAGCCTGGGCGAGACTTCTCTCTACACACTCCTGTACTTCGCGGTACCTTCGCTGCCTTTCTGCATCCCAATCTGCATCCGGCGAGGTATCTTCGGGTACTAGGACCCCCATGTCCAGATCAACGGGTAACCGACTAGATCTTCCTCGCATCAGGTACGCTGGAGTACAGTTGGTGGAACTTACTGGGATGTGATTGTACATATCCACCAAGTCAGGCAACTTTGTCGGCCACAGGTTCCGTTCCTCCACGGGTAAGGTCTTCAATAAATCAATTACCACTTGGTTCATCTTCTCGCACATCCCGTTGGTTTGAGGATGGTACGGTGTGGTCCTGATCTTCTTACACCCGTACAGTTGGCAGAATTCTTGGAACACTTCCGCTTCGAATGCAGGTCCCTGATCAGTCAGTACCTTCTCTGGGTAGCCATGGGGCCTACAAAAGTGTTGCTGGAAGGCCCTGGCGGCAGTCCTGGCCGTTAGATCCTTGACAGGCACAACCACCAAAAACCTGGAGTAGTGGTCCATGATGGTAAGGGCGTAGATATAGCCCGACCGGCTAGGTGTCAGCTTCACATGATCCAGCGCGACCAGTTCGAGCGGCCTTTTGGTGATGATAGGCCGCAGGGGAGCCCGCTGACTGTCACGGTCCTTCCTGCGCAGACTACATGGACCACACTCCCGACACCACTTCTCAATGGTTCTCTTCATGCCAATCCAATAGAACCTCCCTCGGAGCAGCTTCTCTAGCTTCCTCCATCCGAAGTGTCCGGCTCCATCATGCTAGGCTCCCAGAACCATGGGCGCATCTCGCCTGGGCACCACTATCTGCCACACCAATTCATGAGTACGTGGCTCAATGCTCCTCCTGCACAGCTTGCCATCATGGATAAACAGCTTGCTTCTCCCCTTCCACAGCTGTTGGGTTTCTTGTGGGTCGTCTGGGCCAGGGTGCAACCCAGCCTGCGTCAAGAGCTCCTTCACCTGACGGACCGCGGGGTCACTATCCTGGGTTTCTGCCCATCCGTGGTGGGGCAGGGGATTCAGCGTGGCATCCGGTTGGTTCTTGTGCCTGTTCTTCACATGGTGAGAGTTCTGACTGGCTTTGGGGCGATGGAATGCAGGCAGCTCCACCTCTTCAAGTGCCTCCGGGTCTTCTCCCACTTCTGGTAAATTGGGCATTCGGGACAGAGCATCGGCATTGGCATTCTGGTGTCCTGCCCGATATTTGATGGTGAAATCATAGTTGGACAGCCGGGCCATCCACCGCTGTTCCAAAGCCCCGAGTTTGGCAGTACCCAGATGCGTTAGCGGATTGTTGTCCGTGAAGACGGTGAATTTCGCGGAGGCCAGGTAGTGCTTAAACCTCTCTGTCACTGCCCAGACAAGGGCAAGGAATTCCAGTTTGAAGGAACTGTAGTTGTCAGGGTTCCTTTCCGTGGGATGGAGTTTCCTGCTGGCGTAAGCGATCACTCTTTCCTTGCCTTTCTGGACTTGAGACAGCACGGCTCCTAGTCCCACATTACTGGCATCTGTGTACAGCACAAATGGTTGGTCGTATTCGGGGTAAGCCAGTACCTCTTCTCCCGTCAGTGCCGACTTCAAACAGGTGAAGGATTCCTCCAGCTCTTCGTTCCAATCAAAGGGGGTGTTCCTCCCCTTGGTCTTCTTTGGTTGGCCCACCAACAGGTTTTGCAAGGGTGCGGCCTTCTTGGTGAAGTCCTTAATGAACCTCCGGTAATAGCCTACCAGCCCGAGGAACTGCCGGACTTCGTGGAGGTCACTGGGCTTTGGCCAGTCCTTAATCACTGTGACCTTGTCGGGGTCTGGGGCCACTCCTTCAGCGCTCACCACATGGCCCAGGTACTGCACTTTAGGTTTCAGCAGATGACACTTGGACGGTTTCACCTTTAAGCCAAAGTTGGATAGGGCTTCAAACACCTCGGCCAGGTGCTTCAGGTGGTCTTCGTAGGTCTTAGAGAAGACAATGACATCATCCAAATATAGCAGCACGGTTTCAAAGTTCAGGTGTCCCAGGCAGCACTCCATCATCCTCTGGAACGTTCCGGGAGCATTGCACAATCCGAAGGGCATGTAGTTGAACTCACAGAGACCCATTGGCGTTGTGAAGGCCGTCTTCTCTTTGTCCGCCTCCGCTGCAGGAACCTGCCAGTACCCACTGGTGAGATCTAAGGTAGAGAAGTAGTTAGCAGATTTTAAGGCAGCCAGAGACTCCTCTATCCTAGGCAGTGGGTATGCGTCCTTATGTGTAATGCGATTCAACTGCCTGTAATCAACACACATCCTCATTGTACCATCTTTCTTTTTAACAAGGACTAACGGAGCTGCCCAGGGGCTACAGCTGTCTCTCACCACCCCAGCCTCCTTCATTTCCCGCAACATGTCCTTGGCACACTGGTAATGAGCTGGGGGTACAGGGCGATATCTCTCTTTTATGGGTCGGTGATCTCCCGTGGGGATGTGATGTTTGATCCCTTTCACCTGCCCAAAATCTGAGGGGTGTTTGCTGAATATCTGCTCGTACTCGTGTACCACCCTGTAGGCCCCCTGTTTTTGATGGGATGGGGTAGAGTCAGTGCCCACATGCAATTCCCGACACCAGTCCTTCGAGGGCTCTGCAGAACCTTTGTTCTCCGCCAAGTTTGACGGGACCAAGGGTTCAGGTGTCTGTATCACATTATTATTGACAGTGAACAATTTGGCGAGCGTGGTATACTTGGTGAGGTGAACCTCTTCCGACCCACAATTGAGGACACATACGGGCACTCTCCCCTGACGGACGTCGACCACCCCCCGGGCTGTCAGAACAGTAGGCCTATTGTCTGAATATACGGGTTCTACCAAGGCCTGGTAGTCCTTACCCCTGAGGCCTATGGCTGCTCGACACCATATTAACATTTCACTCTTGGGGGGTATCGCGATGGGGTTTGAATCACTCACAGTGACACGACCAATCTCACCACCAGTCAGCTCTACCTGCTGTCTCTGCATCAGAGCTCTGATTTCCTTCTGCAGGGCACGTTGCTCACTGTGGCCAGCGGTTTCGGCCACCTGTTGCAACAAAACAATCACTTCTGCAAGACAATTTTCTATAACATTAGTACCAAGAGTCATCATGGGATTACATTCTCGGCGATCAATATCAACAATCACAATCCCTTGGGCTTTCAATTCCACCCGCCCCACTTTGATGGTGACCTCCTTATACCCCACTTGTGGCAACGGCTGACCATTACTGGCGATTATGGTGAAATCATCGTCAGGGCCACGAGTAATATCAGCGTCCTCCCAATACCGTTTGTAGAGCACGTAAGGTATAGTCGTCACCTGAGAACCGGTGTCCAGCAAAGCATTCAAGGGGATTCCATCAATCACTACAGGGAGAACTGGTCGTCCTCCAATATACTTGGTTCTCCAATGCTGCGGGCCTGACCGTCCTACTCCTGGGGGTTGGCCCTTTGCCCCAGGGGTTGCTCGTTTAAAGGACAGTACCTTGCAAGATGGCCCACCTGGTGACAGCGGCGGCAGATGGGTCGTCCATCCTGGTGGAAGCGATCGTCGGGCCGGCTCCTGGTCGGCGGAGTCCTCCTCTGTCGCATCCAAGGGACATCCTCCGGGCTGGAAGCCAACTGGATCTTCTCTTTGGGGGCCTCCTGTAGGGACTGCACCGTCCGGGCCAGGGCAGCAACGCTCTTGGTTAGCTCTTGCATCTGGAGACGGAGTCCTGCAGGGGAGTCGTCCTCGAAGCTCTGGGCGTCGGCCTCCGCGGCAACTGGGGTATCCGATGCCACCTCCTGGTGGTATGTGAGAGCGGGGCGCCTGGGTGGTACTGCGCGGCTGGGCTGTCGCTCCTGCAATGCCTGGATAGCTTTATCTTTAAACTGTGCAAAAGTCAAGTCTGGATTTTGCATGGCCAGGAAGTGCAATTGGCCCCGCTGGTGACTGCACAGGAGCCCCTCAATGAACCGCTCCTTCAGGATTTTATCCTCATCCTGCATGCTGCCGGGGTCACTCTGCTTAATGGCCCGCATCGCTTCCTGGAGATTAAGGGCATAATCCCGTAAGCTATCCTGTGGCCTTTGTTTGCATCCATAAAAAGTCAGTTTAATTTCCGTAGCAGTGCGAGTATCAAAGGTGGCTTTAAGCTTGGCAAAAATCTGTTGTGCAGTTTCTTTATCCTCAGCGGGCCAGGATTTCAATTCTCTCAGAGCCGCCCCAAAGAGTTGGCCGGTTATCATATGGACCTTCTGAGTCTCGGTTAGGGGATAGAACTCGAGCAGGCTGCAGAGCCCCTCTTTAAAGTCAGTGAACGTATGCGACTCCCCAGAGTATCGCGGAAGCCAAGCCGCTCCGGGCAGGTACGGCATAGAGAAGGGCATTATGGCTTTTGTGTTAGCGGCAGCGTCCGGCTGGTTGGGAGGAACAGCGGGTTCTGCGGCTACCGGTGGTGGTATTAGGGCCGCGGCTCCGTCCGCTGCGGGGACCGGAGCTGCCCCTGCGTCCGCGGCTGCGACCGCCACCTCCTCTCCTCCCGACTCAGACATGGCTGTCCCTTCCTCCCACGAACCTGCTGGAGGTCGGAGTTCCTCTTCCGGGATTGGCGCCTTACCGCGCTTTCCGTTCCGCGCTTCTTTTGGATGATTCCGCCCACGTAGCTAAGGCTCCTCCCTCCGTGCGCGGCAATGGCGAATTTTGGCGGTAAATGGCAATACACAGTCTTTTCAATAAAGTACAATTCAAGCGCAATAAATCACAGTTCCAAGGCACACATGACCTGATTCTTCAGGCTTAAGTAGATCCTGTTCGTGACGCCAAGTTGGAGCGCCCCCACACCGCCGCAGGGCCAAGGGGTACCCGGAGCCGGGCCTCTGGGATCTCCGTTCTGGGGTTGTCACGGTGGCTAGACCCGGTCCGTGGCCCTGTCTGTCAGTGGGGGAACGTCCAGTGCAATAAATGATGATAATGGTGCAGTTGTGAAGTGCCGGTCGCAATAAATAACGAGGACACCAGGTTGCAGTCTCTTTACCTCTTTACTGAAGGTGTTGGAGACCTCAGTCCAGAGCGCTGTTAACTGGGTTGTCAGAGACCGGCCGGTCCAAAGGCACATCAGGAGTTCTCTTTACAGGTGGGAATCAGTGTCTACCTTCTAGCGCTGAGTGTTGTAGTTCTTCCCTGCTGAGCTCCCGGGATAGTCCTCACAACTGTTTCTGTCTGTCTCTGATGTTCGTTTTCTCCGTCCTCCAGATGATAGGGTAGGACACACCCATATGACGGGGTAGGCCTGGAGTTCTTCCGGGACCCTAGAGTCGCCCCTCTCCCACAGCTGCCTCCGTTGTCTGCTTAGGTGTTAAGTGAGACAGCCAACCTATAATTGGCTGTCCGGCCGTGGTTTGCAGTGTACTTAAAGTTTCTTACTTGCTCGGCGTTCCGGCCACCGACTGTTTGCGCCTCAGAAGGATGTTGCCTCGGTCTAACAGCATGACTCCTTCTGGTATTAATTCCTCTTTGCTGTATTCCCGTTGTTCACTGGTTTGTTCTGCTCTGAGGAGTCTGCCAGGATCCCATCCCTGACAGGTCCTCTCACTAGCTCTTCCCAGCTACTTCTCCCTGTCTTCCTGTCCAACCCCCAGTTTTTACCAGAGTTGTGAGGAGTGGCCTACTAAATAGGACCACCCCCCCTGGTGGCCGGAGTGTGAAGTGTGGTGTGAGTGTACCTGGTCAGAGAAACTCCTTAGTGCAATCAGACGTACCATAGCTCCCCATAGTGGCGGAGCCACAGTACTGCAACAACCAGGACTCTGGGGTGCTGCATTACTATACTTTGCCAAATAGTACAGAGAACTGATATCATAAAAGGTATAAAATATATATATATACTTGTCTATACAAGTAATTATACTCTAAGGAGCAGTATTATAGTAGGAAAAGCAGAAGTCCAGCGTGGGTGATGTCCATAAAAAATACCTTTTATTCCATTTTTGTTAAAAGCACATAAATCCAAAGTCCATCTTCATATCCATAGACACAAAAACGGGTGATTCATACCAGTGACAGTCACAGGCTTAAAGTGCATTAAAATCAAACGCGTTTCAACGGTCTTGCCGCCTTACTCACAATGATGAGTTTGATGAAGCAGTGACTAATTAAAAAGCCCTGTAGTAGTGGGGGAGGTGTGTCAGTGTGTTCTTGGAAGCAGACAGGGCAGTTGTCTGCAGAGCTCTCTGTGTGGAGCAGCACAGAGGCTAATGAGTACAGAGGACTGACACCCTGCGTCTTGGGCTGTCTTATGTGTACCCGGCTGCACTCCAGAGGATAAAGAGTGCAGTGCGCTGAGTGAGTACAGAGACTGGACAGAGGGAAGTTCGGCCTGTGTATTGACTGCGTCATAGAGCCATGCATAATTAATGGACTGTATGAAGAAGCCGTATACTATATTGACTGTGTGAAGTAACACAATAAAAGAACGTTTTGTTTGAACTTGTTTGGGTCACTGCCATTTCACTGTGTATGGTCATACCGCTGCATCAAACCTTGTACATAGGGTGAAGTATTATAGTAGTTATATTCTTGCACATAGGGGGTAGTATTATAGTAGTTATATCATTGTACACAGGAGCAGTATTATAGTAATTAAATTCTTGTACATAGAGGTAGTATTATATTAGTTATAATCTTGTACATAGGAGCAGTATTATAATAGTTATATTCTTGTACATAGGGACAGTATTATAGTAGTTATAGTCTTGTACATAGGGAGCAGTATTATAGTAGTTATATCCTTGTACATAGGAGCAGTATTATAGTAGTAGTTATATTCTTGTACGTAGGGGCAGTCCTATAGTAGTTATATTCCTGTACATAGGAGCAGTATTATAGTAGTTATATTCTTGTACATAGGGGCAGTATTATAGTAGTTATTATATTGTTATATATGGGGCGGTATTATAGTATCTATATTTTTATATATCAGGGGCAGTATTACGGTAGTAATCTTTTTCTATATGGATGCAGTATTATACCAGTCATTTTTGTACCTAGCACCAGTATTATTTAGTGATATACTTGCGGTGATTGCTCATCCTGTGTAAATGTATAAACATTTTAATGCAAATATTATGATAAAAAAGAAAAGAGAGGATTATTTGAATTTCTGTCTTTTTTGAGATATAAGGGAAAAGGTAATGCAGAGCTTGGAATTCACCCAGGAAAGTGCTATAGACCTCAAACAAGCCGGCAGCATTCTGCAGCGAGGGGGAACAGCTTGTGTATTCCATGCGGAGGTTCCCTGCAGTGTAAGCAGAAGGAAAAATAACTTAAAAGCTTTTTTTTTTTTTCCTTTGAATATTAGTTTTACTTTTTTGGCCAGAAAAGTTGCGTTTCAGACTAAGATCTTACATTGCATGTGTTGTAATGGGAACATGAAGCTGCGGGCTTCAATTAGTGGTGCGCACCCTTCCCCTGTCCGCTGTGGTTCTGCATTTTTCTGCATTGTGGGGCTGCAGCTATAACATTGGTATATGAGCTCAGTGTTAAGTCGTTGCTGCAGATGACGCTCGGATAATCACAGTATCAGCAGCACAGAGCACCGTCAGTGTCAGCAGCAGAGATTTCACAAGATGGAACATCCCTTAGGAAATTTGCGCAGTCGAACAGAGTTTTCGAGTGTGACTGAGCAATCTAACATCAAAATTGCAGAAAAACCCATAACTATGCGATCGGGACAAATTCTCGGCATATCGGCCGATCAGATACTCCAAAAACAGCATCACCCTAAAAAAACATTCTGCCACTTTCTAACGGTTAGGATTCAGTTCTCTGCTTGCTGTCGGTGAACAAGCACATGCTTGCTTTCATGCAACGACTAAGCGGTTGTGCAAACATATAGGATTTTTTTTCCAAACCATCGTTTCGGTGCATTTTTTGAAGGAAAAAAACAAAAAAACAAAGTAAATAAATAATAATTATACAATGATGGTTCTCGCAGATGAGCATTTGATACAATTGTATCCAGGCTTGTCAATCTTCTGAAAGCCCGTCCTGGTTATGTGGTGCAGGGTGTAATGGTCTGATATGCTATGTGGGTATCATTTTTCTGTATATTTCTATTTTACTGATTATCATGGTGTTACTGTATCTTGTAGGATAAATTGTTATTTGCTATCTGATATTCTCCCCACAGTTCTGTATTGTATGCTAATGACATGTTGACCTGGCTTGTTGAAACAATGACCCCCTGTAGTGCCACACCAGGCACCTTTGTCAGGTGTGGGAGGCCTGAAAACCGCCCCCAACCTGTCTGAATACTTCTGGACATAAGGAGAGGACAGGAGCTGGGAGGAATTGAGATCCTGTGTGGACCCATGATGTGAAGACAGCACGTCAGAGAGAGAAAGAAGGGAATATGGACTGTTATCCTGTGTGCTGGATTGTTGGACTTTTATCCTGTTACTGAAATGCATTCATGTTCTGGAATATTTTATCCTTTGTGTGATGGATCGTATATATGGACCTTTCGTGTTTTGCCTAAATAAAGGTCTTGGAATTGTTCACTATTCTCTTGCTCTGTTGATTGTGTGATACCGGAGAAGGAACCTGTGACAACAGGTGGCAAGCAGCGGGATCAACAGAGCATAATCTAATGGAGAACCACACACAGAGTGAGTACAGAAATTGGACTGTATCCAGTTTACAGGAGAGAGCCAGAGACCTGGGCCTGAACTACCAGGGACTGACTAAAGCGGCCTTAATCGATCTACTGGTGGGTGCTAGCCAGACCACCTACTCCCATATCTCTAAAGGACGAGCACTGGAGATGAGGACCCCCACCCCAAAAAGCCAGTGGGTGGTCTGGTACTAAGAAGAGATGGCGGTTCTGGGCCCAGGCATCTCTCAGGAGTACAAGGAGGAGGCTGCCTGCCGGGCACAGCGGAGACAAGAAGCAATGGAGCTTGAAAGAGGGAGTAACGCAATGTGGAATGTAAACCCAACGACCCGGGAGCCTGTACGGATCACCCGGACAGAGTTTAAGCCATTTGATGAGGCTTCCGGAGATGTGGAGGGGTTCTTCAAGGACTTTGAGCAGCAGTGTGCTGTTTTGGAGGTGCCCCACTCTGGCTGGATGCGTTTGTTAGTGGGACTCCTGAACGGTAACCTGACGGAGGCTTACCGAACCATTGACTCACAGCGGAATCGGGATTATAACATTGTAAAGCAGACTATCCTGGATTACCATGCTATCACCCCAGACTCATATAGGACCAAGTTCCGAGACCTCCCATGCACTACGGGGGGATCGTTTAGGATGTATGCACATAAGATGTCCCAGGCATGTCGGAGATGGCTGGAAGCAGAAAATGCCTTTACTGTGGAAGATGTTATACAGGCGTTCCTTAGAGAACAATTTCTTGCCAAGTGCCCCGCAGAGGTACGGGAATGGGTCCGGGAGCGCACGCCGAGCACCGTGGATAGAGCTGCAGCCCTGGCCGATGAAGCCCTTACTATCCGACCACAATGGAGGAGGCTTCTGGACAATGAACCACGGCCTTCGACCACGCCCAGTCCCCCTCCGATTATATCTGCCCCTCCACCCAGCCGCAGGCCGATGACAATCACAGCTCATAATCCTGGGCCCCAACAGTTCTGACCACGACCTGGGGGTATCACAGAGAGGAGATGTTACAGGTGTGGGCAACCTGGACATTTGCAGTCTGGCTGTCCCTCAAGGATTCGGAGGCAGCCCCACGCAGCCCCACTTCGTCCAGTGCATCTTGTGCACTCCATCCCGCCTGAGGAAGAGGAACCACCACCCCCACCAGAGTGGACCACCGACCACGGCACCATAGATACCCCTCCTGGAGTGTGCGGACTCTGGCCTTTGTCCATCAGAAATACACAGCAATGGCATTGCCACCTGCAGGATGTCTTAATTGATGGATACAAAGTGTCGGGATTTAGAGACACAGGGGCATTCCTGACTATCGCTGACCCCCGTGTGGTTCCACCCGAGGCAATTCACCAGGGCCCGGGAATTCCCATTGTCCTGGCGGGGGGTATCCGCAAATATATACAGAGAGCTTTGGTACGTTTGGATTTCGGTTTTGGAGAAAAACGGTGTTGGATTGGCGTTATGTGAGGACTTCCTGCAGATATCCTCCTTGGAAATTAGATTGGGGAGTTGCAAAGTCATTTTGTGGGAGCAGAAGGTCCGTGGGCCTCTCCTTCTGAAAGAACAATTGGAGGGAGATATTGCAGATACCGTAACACCCATCATTCCCTATGTTCTAGAGTTCAGAGACTGTCTCGCCCAGCTAGCTACCTTGGCTAATGAACATCAGCGAACGGCCCAGTCCATTCAAAAAGCCTGGTATGACCATAAAGCCAGGACCTGGGAATTTATGGACAAGTGCTCATGATTATTGCAACCCCTGCCACTGTACAAGGAACTATAAACAGTGGAGCAAAGTGGACTAAAGTGAGCAGGCCAGAGGTCTGTGTAGACCTAATGGCATGCTCATATTTCTGTATATTTCTATTTTACTGATTATCATGGTGTTACTGTATCTTGTAGGATGAGTTATTTGCCATCTGATATTCTCCCCACAGTTCTGTATTGTATGCTAATGACATGTTGACCTGGCTTGTTGAAACAATGACCCCCTGTAGTGCCACACCAGGCACCTTTGTCAGGTGTGGGAGACCTGAAAACCACCCCAACCTGTCTGACTACTACTGGACATAAGGAGAGGACAGGAGCTGGGGGGAATTGAGATCCTGTGTGGACCCATGATGTGAAGACAGCACGTCAGAGAGAGAAAGAAGGGAATATGGACTGTTATCCTGTGTGCTGGATTGTTGGACTTTTATCCTGTTACTGAAATGCATTCGTGTTCTGGAATATTTTATCCTTTGTGTGATGGATCGTATATATGGACCTTTCGTGTTTTGCCTAAATAAAGGTCTTGGAATTGTTCACTATTCTCTTGCTCTGTTGATTGTGTGATACCGGAGAAGGAACCTGTGACACATGGCTAGAATAGTTAGGGCTTGCTCTTATTTAGAGGACTTTTTCCAGGTCACATAGCTAAGCATTGGAGCTGTGTACCCGAAACGGTAGCAGATTTTTAATAAAAACTACAGTTCTTTATTTTCGACGCTTACATCCCATCCAGCAGCGCCGGATCATTTCTGATATTTTGTAACATCTGTTGATGCCCGAGAACAAACTCCTAGAAAATGTCATGTCATTGTGACCTTTTCCAGGCCGGAGGATATGAGACGGCTCCTGACTTCTAGTCTGCGGGGATTTTCTCACTCGTTACTTGCCCTATAATCATTGACTTACAAGCCAACTCCGGGCAATTTTTTTTGTTAAAAGTCACCTGAATTGACACTTAAAGGGAACCTGTCACCCCATTTTTTCCGTATGAGATAAAAATACTGTTAAATAGGGCCTGAGCTGTGCATTACAATAGTGTATTTTGTGGACCCTGATTCCCCACCTATGCTGCCGAAATACGTTACCAAAGTAGCCGTTTTCGCCTGTCAATCAGGCTGGTCTGGTCCGATGGGCGTGGTGTCTTCCCCCAGATCTTGCTTAGTTTTCCGTTGGTGGCGTAGTGGTGTGCGCATGCCCAAGTCCAGAATCCACTGCACAGGGGAGGGAAAAGAGCGCGATCTGCGCTATTCCTCTGGTGATCGTGGGGGTGGCCATCTTCCTGTGGCCGCGTGTGTGCAGATCGAGCGCTCTGCTGCCCGGGGCTTCAGGAAAATGGCCGCGGGATGCCATGCGTGCGAAGATGGAGATTGCGGCGGCCATTTTCCTGAAGCAGAGTTCGCATCTCTGGATTCTGGACTTGGGCATGCGCACACCACTACGCCACCAACGGAAAACTAAGCAAGATCTGGGGGAAGACACCACGCCCATCTGACCAGACCAGCCTGATTGACAGGCGAAAACGGCTACTTTGGTAACGTATTTCGGCAGCATAGGTGGGGAATCGGGGTCCACAAAATACACTATTGTAATGCACAGCTCAGGCCCTATTTAACAGTATTTTTATCTCATACGGAAAAAATGGGGTGATAGGTTCCCTTTAAGACCTCAGTCATCTAATGCAATTTTGGATGGACCGATCGATCATCTGACGTGTTTAGCGGTGTCCGATTCACCCCCAACATTGCCCCTTGTATCCTGTGAAATATGCGTTGCTGTAGAGGGTCACAGTTGTATCTGCGGCTCTGTATCTTCTCAATGCCACGCAGCGGCTATAAAGTCCCTCCTCAATGCCAGGCAGCTGCTACAAAGTCCCTCCTCAATGCCAGGCAGCTGCTACAAAGTCCAGCCTCAATGCCAGGTAGCTGCTTCAAAGTCCCTCTTCAATGCCAGGTAGCTGCTACAAAGTCCAGCCTCAATGCCAGGCAGCTGCTACAAAGTCCCTCCTCAATGCCAGGTAGCTGCTGCAAAGCCCCTCCTCAATGCCAGGCAGCTGCTACAAAGTCCCTCCTCAATGCCAGGCAGCTGCTACAAAGTCCCTCCTCAATGCCAGGCAGCTACTACAAAGTCCCTCCTCAATGCCAGGCAGCTGCTGCAAAGCCCCTCCTCAATGCCAGGCAGCTGCTGCAAAGTCCGTCCTCAATGCCAGGCAGCTGCTACAAAGTCCCTCCTGAATATCAGGCAGCTGCTGCCAAGGCAAGTAGTAATATGAGGATTCCTGTGTGCACACGGTGACACGTCTAACTTAATGGGGAAGCTGTAAGGGTTCTTGGTTGACCTCAATATGTAGACAGCAAGAGTAGTCTGTAAAACTAACGTTTTTGACATGGCCCGGCGAATTTGGAATAATCTCTTGTATGATTGCCTTGATTGATCATCACCATTGATAAGTCATGGAAATTTCTTAAAGGAGCATTAGTCTAAAAAAAACAAAGTAAAAAAAAAAACTAAATAGCTTTTGGAAGTGATAAGGGAAAAGGACCTTATTTTGTGCTTTATGATAGATGTTTTCACAACCTGTCAATGAAATCCACGAGTTCCTGTTCCTGCTGTGACTTGCTGCTGGGAGAGAGGCAGAGAGAGCTGCTGCAGCCGCAGTTTGGATACAAGGTTATTATAAGGAAAGAACGGACACGCTGATAAGATGGAGATCTTACCTGGTAGCGGCCAACACCAGGAGCTTGGATCAGGGTCTATATGAGTGTTTAGGGTGGGGAGCCCCAGCGAGTCACATTTTGTTTTCGATTTTTCTTCCTCGCCTTCCTAGACCTATAACTTTTTCATTTTTTGATCTTGGAGTTGTGACAAGACGTGTGTTTTTTTGCAGCACGAGCTGTAGATTTTATCATCACCATTTTAGGGTCTGCACGACTTTTTGATATCTTTTTAAACAACTTTTTTGGTGAAGGGAAGTGAAGGTAAAACAATGATTCCGCCATTTCTTTTTTTTTTCTTTACAGGATAAATATTCTGATAGTTTGTTAGATGGGATGTCGATACCAAATATATTTTTTATTTTTATAAATTTTAGTTACATTCCGGGAAAAAGGAGGAAGGGGGGAGGAGGTGATAGCCTTCATTTAATTAGTGTTATTTTTTATTTTTTTACATTTTTTATGGTGGTGGTGTGGTTACAATTATTGTTACTTTCTTTTTTTTATCATTTTTATGGCAATGGGGTGGGATATTCATTTAATTATGATTTGTTTTCACAATTTTTTTATGGTGGCGGGGGTCATTTACTTAATACTATAGTTTTTTGTCTATTTTTTATGATGGTGGGGGCATTCACTTAATTACAATTATTTTTACTTTTTTATATAAAGTTTTATGGTGGTGGCAGGCATTTACTATTATTTTTTTCTTTATACTTTTTTATGGTGGTAGTGGTGGTGAAGGGGAGGCATTCACTTACTATTTTGTTGACTTTACTTTTAAATTTTTTATCATATTTTTTGTAGTCCCCTTGAGGGGGACTTGAACCTGTGATCATTTGATCGCCTATATAATATTCTTTAATATCATAATATTGTAAAATTACTGCTCTCCTAAAAGCCCTGCCACTGTACAATCATTGAAACAAGACACAGCGACCTTCAATATGCCCCGATGGTGCCTTGACAATGTCATCCTGCACCCTGAAATCATGTTGCACCCAATAGGAATCGGGAGGGGAGACCACCCCCATTTCCAACCTCCTAAATGCCGCTGTCACAATTTAATACAGCAGCTAAGAAGTTAAACTGCTACGATTGGAGACATCTTAAATGTATGGGGGCTTCTCCTGTCTTTCCCCAAGAGATGTTGGTGGGGTAGAAGGATCGGAATTGCCAATTAAAACCTTGGCGCGGTATGTCCCGGAACTTGCCCGAGAAAGTTGCCGTTAGCTAAAAATTTTATCCCACTCAGTGTCTCGGGCGTATTAAATCTAGAGAGATAGGGGCAGAGAGAGGAGTCCCCTTTCTCCCCTAATCCCCTAATACAGTCAGTTCCACCTGTTGAGTCCTTATCCGTCCCTGGCTTTCTGATGTAGGAAAATCCAAGTAATGACACACAGCACAAGAGATGTGTATTCATGTGCAGGGATCGCCCAGGAGCTCGCCTCTGACTCACTGGGACTCACCCCTCCTTTTTATATAGCAAAGAGATAAGCATTTACAGACATGCGTACAAGCGCTCATATTCTCTAACAAAGAGTATCTATTCTACTGATAACGTTCAACTTCTGGAATGTAGGTTAAAGGTCACAATAACAAGAAGGAATGCGTCCATAAAAGGAAATGTCTATTTTGCTCAAGTCTTCCTCATATTAAGCCAGACGTCTCTGAAAAGGAAGACAAAATGGATTCTTCAATCTGATCTCCACAATTCCCCCCTTTGACATATTCCTTTTATGATCTATCACAAATCCCCTTTAACATATCCATATTTTAGATTACCACAGGGCCAAAGACAAAGCCTTTATTTTTGGTATTACACATGTACACGCTTATATCATTAATAAGAGAATCAAATCTAGTATCAATTCTTCCGTTTAACTCTCACAACCTTTTCTTTGTTTTGCAATAAGTATACTAAAATATAAAAACAAAAATTAGTACGGTAATATTAATTAGAATCACTAGAGGATAACATAAGAATAAAGAAGAAAATTTATACTCTTGCATCTATTACACAAAATTTATCTGTGCATACTGAGATACTCTTGAGCACAATCTGGAATAGTACGTATATGACTACAATAATCATAACTATATGTATTATGCTCTGCATGATCCCAGCAACCCACCCACCGATTCCTCTGAACCAGTTGGCTGGGTTGAGAAAAGAGAAAGTATCAGACCACCAGCTATCCTTATTCTGGTCATTGTCTTTATCATACTGATCTCTGAGTCGTTGTACGTCCTTTAATTTAAATGTCATACTCATAGTACTATTCGGGTCTATATAATGACAGCAGGTGGGTCCGATGATTTGACACATACCCCCTTGTGAGGCAGTTAGGTACTCCAATACCAGAGTATGTTGGTTGATGACTATTATAAGCTGATTCTGTACAGCTATACTAGTGTTTAGTATATCCAATATATCCCAGATCTGATCATCTAGATAATCCGTGGCTCTAACTAATTTATCCCACATTTGTGTTAACATAGGGTAAATAAAAATAGAACTGACAATTTTATTGGCTATACCCATTTGCACTATGTGTGGTCTCCCTGAGGGACGTGGTGAGTTATCTGCAGCTCTTTTATACAGTGTGTGCTTGGGCACGGCTTGCATATTCACTTGTTTATTTGAAATTATGAAAGTAGCCGGGGTTAGGCGTCCTAATGTACAAGTACCCTTTATACCTACGGGAAGCCATTTATATGCTCCTTCTCCGCATATCCAAAATGTACCTTCAGGCAGATCCCATAGTGCTGAGTGCTGCAATACCAATCTGTGAGCCAAATCCACAAATCTAGATACATTCTGAAGCATACACCAAGAGGGTTTTTGTCCCAAGGGGCTACAGTACCCGGCTGCGGGATTCCCACATAAAGGCATTCCTCTGATATACTCATCGGATTCATTACAAACCAGGTTCCCCGGTTTGCTTGTACAACTGTTTGCATCACCTTGGGGGAACAACGCAGAATGTTCCCATTTTCTATTATGTATGTACCTTTCCAACATTGTAGGTTTGAAAGCATAAGAAGAGTCGGTGGTTGTACTGAAACTGAGCTGTAGATTTTCAGTGGGGACCTGTCCTAAATCAGTTAATCCAGTCTTATTTCTAGGTACCCATTTTCCTCCCCTGAATGCAAAATATTGTAAGTTGCCTATTCTTCCTGTAAGATTACCCTGCCACCAAGGAAATTCTACCCATCCCACAATTGGTATGGCGATTGTAGTATTCCACAGCCTAGTATTACCAATTTGGTTGTTGGCCAGGTTGTCTGAACAATTAGGCCAAGCGAATATTTCTTCAACTGACACGGGAACTGCTAGAAAAGGTATACTTGTGGCTGATACTGGTGAATGGGTACAGATCCAACAATCTGCTAGGGGTTGTGTATTATTTAACAAGTCATGTACTAATTTTCTATGATGTTGTACGAATCTATTGTTCAAAGGGGTTAGAGAATTCAGTTTATCCCATGCCTCCGTTGAGGTTAATACTATTAACATCAATGTTATGAGTTTTATACTGCTCTTTTGCAATGGCTTGCATGTATCCATGATGCCTTTCCTTCGAGCTTGACTGATGTAGGTGTTGTCAACAGGACTTGGAAGGGTCCGTCAAATCTTGGTTCAAGAGCCTTTCTGGTGTGTCTTTTTACATAGACTTGATCACCTGGTTCCAACTTGTGACTTCCTTCAATGTTGTCAGGATCTGGAAGGGAAGCAAAAACTTGTGCATGCACCTTAGTTAATTGTTTCTGAAGATTTTGCACATAAGAAGTCAATGACTCAATATTTAACACAAGTTGCTGTGGAAAATAACATCCTAAATTGGCAGTCCTGCCAAACAAAATTTCATATGGAGACAGTTTAGTCTTACCCCTTGGGGTATTGCGTATTGAGTAAAGGGCCAGTGGAAGGCATTCTGTCCAAGGCTTTCCTGTTTCAGCCATGGCTTTCTGTATTTTTAATTTTAAAGTTCCATTCATGCGTTCCACCTTACCAGAACTTTGAGGATGGTACGGAGTGTGTAACTGACTTTCAACACCCAACATTTTCAGTACATTTTGAAATATTTCTCCAGTGAAATGAGTACCCCTATCTGACTTGATCACTTCAGGGAGACCATAACGGGGTATCAGTTCGGCAACTAGCTTTACAGCAGTGTTTTTAGCTGAAGCCTTCCGAACTGGATAGGCCTCTGGCCACCCCGAGAACATGTCCACACATACCAACACATACTCATACCCATTACTTTTCGGCAGCTGGATAAAGTCTATTTGTAATCGCTGAAACGGATAGAGAGGTCGGACGTGGTGCTTCATAGGGGTCTTTGTTGTCTGTCCGGGATTATGTGCCAGGCATATAGCGCATGTTGCACAATAGTCTCTTGCGTAGTTGCCAAAACCTGGAGCCAACCAGACTTGCTTTGCCAGTAGTGTCATTGCATTTGCAGACACATGAGTAGGGTGGTGCAGTCCACCAACTACAATCGGGTACCAGGCTCTAGGTAGACATATTAGTCCATCTTTCTTCCAAATTCCTGCTTGTTCTTCTGCCCCTTCCTTTTTCCACCTGTCCCTCTCCTCTTCTCCTGCATCTTCCTGTGCTTGTCTCAGTCTATCTTCAGTATTTTCTGTGGGGTTTACAGTATGAACCTGCTGTAAGGGTTTGACCGCTGCTGCCTTGGCTGCTTTATCAGCCCTATCATTTCCCCTAGATTCCCTAGTGTCGAGTCTCACATGTGCAGCTACCTTAATTACTGCTACTTCTTTTGTTTCTTGTGCAGCCTCTAAGATCTGTTTGATCAGAGAAGCATGTTTTACAGGTTGGCCTGACGCTGTCATGTAACCTCTAGCTCTCCAGATTACTCCAAAGTCAAACACAATACCATGTGCATACCTAGAATCAGTGTATATATTAGCTGTCTGATTCTCAGCTATTTTTAGCGCTTCAATCAATGCTGTTAGTTCTGCTTCTTGTGCAGACTGTTTCGGTGGAAGAGGTTCTGCTTTGAGAGTTTCAGATTCTGACACAACTGCATACCCTGTATGGAAATTACCTGTGTCATCTGCAAACCTACTACCATCTATAAACAGCTCTAAATCTGGATTTTGAAGTGGTGTTTCGGATACATTGGGTAAGCCTACCGTTTCTTGTAAAATGAGCTCTGTACAATCATGTGTGTCTGTAGGGAAAAAATTTGCGTGTGGATCAGTGTCCTTATTCCCCCCTTCAGACTCGAGAGGTAGCAGTGTAGCTAAATTGAGAGTCTGAAGCCTTGCAAATGTGATAGTAGAGGGGAGCAGCAAAGAACACTGTAGCCGCAAATGTCTGGCCATGGAAATGTGTTTTGGCTGGACCTGGTTTAATATCCCATAAACATCATGCGTAGTTTGAACTGTGAGTGGATGCTCTAGGACAATTTCTGATGCTTTGTCCAACAATAGTGAGACAGCAACAACTACACGTACACAGGTTGGCGCTGCCCTAGCTACTGGATCTAACCTTGCTGAAAGATATGCAATTGGTCTTTGTTTCCCTGCATGCTTCTGGGTAAGAACTCCTGTAGCATGGGAATCAACTTCTGCAGCCATAAGCTGAAATGGTTTGGTGTAGTCTGGTAGCCCTAACGCTGGAGCTGAAACAAGGGCATCTTTTAATTGTTGGAACGAAATCTGACCTTCTTTTGTCAACAAATAAGGTTCACTTTTTACACAGTCATACAGTGATTGCATTAGTTGACTGGCATGTATAATCCATTGTCTACAATGAGACACTATTCCTAAAAATGCTCGTAGCTGTTTATGATTTCTAGGCTCATTCATCTGTCTTATTGCTTCAGTTCTTTGAGGTGTAAGATGCTTTTTACCTTGAGAAATGCAATGACCTAGAAAGACCACTTTGATCTGACAAACTTGTAGCTTTTGTCTATTCACTTTACACCCTTCTTTTTCTAGAAAACATAGTAAACTCACAGTGGACCTTTCTGCAGTTTCTAGATCTGGGCAGCAAAGTAGTAGGTCATCCACATACTGCAAAATTACTACCTGTGATTCAGGTTCAAACCTTTGAAGAACTGTTTGTAGGGCATTTGAATAAAGAGTAGGGGAGTGTACCATTCCCTGTGGAAGGCGTGTCCACGCCAACTGTTTGCCCTTAAATGTAAATGCAAACAAATGCCAACTGTCTTGGTGTAAAGGAACCGAGAAAAATGCATTTGAAAGATCTATTACAGTAAACACTTGAGAACTGGCTGGTATCTGTGATAGTAACGTATGAGGATTGGGTACAACTGGGGTGATTGGATCTAGAACTTTGTTTATTTCTCTTAGATCATGTACCATACGATATTTGGGCATAGAACTCTTATCAAGAGTTCTCTTTTTGACTGGATACAGAGGAGTGTTAGCAGGTGATTGAATTTCCACTAAAACTCCTTTCTCTCTATATCCCTCTATCTGTTTTGTAATTGCTAATTCCTGCTGGGCACTCACAGGGTATTGTCTGAGCTGTGGGAGAACAGTTCCTGGTTGCACAGATAATTTTACAGGAGAGATATGCAATAATCCCACATCAGTGTCACCCTGTGCCCACAGTGTTTCTGGGACCGTTGAGAGGTCTAGATCTGTGGTGTACTCTTTTTCTTCAGCATAATCCTCAAAAGCCTGAATTCTGACATATTGTTCTAATGTTTCTGCATCATCAGGGATAGTCAACATAACTGTGCCATCGTCCCTAAAATTGATGTTAGCTTCTAATTTCTTTAGGACATCAGTTCCTAACAAACATGTTGGGGCACCTCTGGCATACAAAAATCTGGATGCAAAACATTTAGGTCCTAATGAGACCTCTAGGGGCACAGTATATGGCAGTGTTCGAATTACCCCATCATAACCCTCAGCAAAAGTTGTTTGTTCTGAAATATCTTCCGGATTTGGAAGAAAATCTTGATTCAAAATTGAGGAAGTTGCACCTGTATCTATCAAAAATGGAATCTCTCTCCCCCCCACATTCACCTGTATCATAGGTCTCCTAGCTGGTAGGGAAGTTTGTAACACATCGAGTCAATCTGAATCTGGTATGGAACCATCTATGATGGTAGATTTCTGCTGGTTGTCCGTTTGGGGAGGGTTATTTCTGGGAACAAATTTGCCTGACTTTATATCTGCCAACTTCTTCCTGCACTCTCTTTGGAAATGACCTGGCTTTTTACAGTAGTGGCAAAGAAAATTGTGTCTCACTCTTCCTCCTGTATTAGCTTGTGCTATTCTAACAGGCTTACGATTCTCTCTCATATCCATGGCTATTCCTAAACATCGTTGTTTCACAATATTTGGTTGTTCAATTGTTCTCCAATCTGGAGTAGAGGATTTAAATTTTTCTCTGATTTTCGGATCTAGCCCCTCTATTAATTGTTTTGTAAAAAGTCTCCTTACTGAAGCATCAGTCAAATCCAATCCTTCATCCCTAAAGCTATTTTCTAGTTCCTGACTATATTCTTCAATATTTTGCCCAAATTTCTGCATAATCACACCTGTAGACCCCCTTTCCCTCTGTTTTCCTCTCATGAAAATTATTAATGCCTCTGTGAACTGGGTACCTGATGCTTCTGTCTGTAAGGCACCCCCTTCTGCCACTGGTCTATTGGGCTGTAAGTGTGTCAATAATTCCTGAAAAAGTCCGGGGGACATTTTCATTCTACATAATTCTTCCCCGTCCGCCCAGACCCCAGCATGAGTCTGCATGATTTGTTGTATATACTGTGCAAATCTAACTGGAAACTGGATAGGATCTGGTGCGTTATGTAAGAGGGACATACCCTCAGCAGGGGACCAAGGAAAGTATCGTCTGGTCTGATGATATCTGGTGTTCATTACCCCGTCAGCACCAGCTTCTCTAAAAGGTCTTGGTACTACCCTAACAGGGGCAAGTACAGCGCCATATCTAGGTGTACCACAGGCTAGGCAATCATTTCTCCAATCTGGATTTTGTTGTCCACAGTGTGAACATTCCCATCCTCCTACCCCACCAAGATTGGGATACAAGGCTGGAAATTGTTTTCCTCCTTCTGCTCTTCCAGATGGTACAAATGATTGGGCTTTTGGATCTAGGTAAGGTGGTGGGATTATGTCACAACTTTTTCCCTTTCCCATGATCCATTTGGAAGTGTCTGGATCATACTTCCAATTCTCCTCTTTTGCTGTTTTTGAGACCTCTATCATACAATGTATGATTTCTTCCCACCCATTGTCTTTGATAATTCCACCTCGTTCTTTACTCAGTCTTTCCCATTCTGTACTGAACATAAGTGCTTCTGAAATTCCCAATTTTCCTCTTACTCTTCTAATCTGTCTTCTGACTATCTTTCCACATCTTTCCTGTATGATATCTGCTGCTTCCACTTGTCCTAAGACAGTTTTGGTCTGTTTATTTCCCATTTTTCTTTTCAATATTAGCTATGACTACCCTAGGTGACGTTTGGACAATCACTTACTCTATGGTGATGTCTCGTTGCCTTCTCTCCTAGGGAGCTAAAATATTGAAGGGCTTGTCTGCTCTGTTTCTTCTAATATGCAGGACGTACTTAAGTGCTATTATGCACACAGACCCAGCAACACCATACAGATCACAAAACTTTCTGTGTCAGTTAGCATACTTGTCCCAGGCTCATGAAAACCGCGTCCTGGGCTCATTCTATCACACCTTATCCAGGGAATGTAGAAACAAGTTCTATAGGAGAGTCAAGCATGGGCGGAGGTCTCCCAGAAGGACGCTACCTCATAACCCAGTTAGGCTGACTTCACCAATAACCTTGTTCTAACAATCGTGGCTTATTGTTCTACGTACTTCTATTCTTCTTTCACAACATGTCACAACCTTCACACTGTTCACACACTGTTCACACACTGTTCACACACTGTTCACACACTGCCAGGGACTAGACTCATAAATCTATACAATATGGTAACCCGAGTTCTATAGGTATCTACTCACTACTAGACTAACCCAGCATGACACGGCTCATAGAGATCTTTCGGATAATACAGGGCAGATAAAAGAGAACTAATAATGTCTCTTACCTGGCCAGGTTTTTTTTTTTTCATTTGCCGTCCATTATCCCAGATCTCCGTTGTCCGTATCCGCAGGTAAATCTTGAGTAAATACTCTCGCCTCGGGTCCCTGTTCGGGCGGCCAAGAAATGTTGAGTCCTTATCCGTCCCTGGCTTTCTGATGTAGGAAAATCCAAGTAATGACACACAGCACAAGAGATGTGTATTCATGTGCAGGGATCGCCCAGGAGCTCGCCTCTGACTCACTGGGACTCACCCCTCCTTTTTATATAGCAAAGAGATAAGCATTTACAGACATGCGTACAAGCGCTCATATTCTCTAACAAAGAGTATCTATTCTACTGATAACGTTCAACTTCTGGAATGTAGGTTAAAGGTCACAATAACAAGAAGGAATGCGTCCATAAAAGGAAATGTCTATTTTGCTCAAGTCTTCCTCATATTAAGCCAGACGTCTCTGAAAAGGAAGACAAAATGGATTCTTCAATCTGATCTCCACACACCCATACAACTAACAATCTATTATGTATCCTGAATAGTGTTGAGCGATACCGTCCGATACTTGAAAGTATCGGTATCGGAAAGTATCGGCCGATACCAGCAAAGTATCGGATCCAATCCGATACCGATACCCGATACCAATACAAGTCAATGGGACTCAAGTATCGGACGGTATTCCTGATGGTTCCCAGGGTCTGAAGGAGAGGAAACTCTCCTTCAGGCCCTGGGAACCATATTAATGTGTAAAATAAAGAATTAAAATAAAAAATATTGCTATACTCACCTCTCCGAGGGAACCGGCAGCGTTGTTTGCTTAAAATTCGCGCTTTTCTTTCCTTACGTGAAGTCCCGGCTTGTGATTGGTTGCGTGCCGCCCATGTGACCGCAACGCAACCAATCACAGCAAGCCGTGACGTAATTTCAGGTCATTCAGTATTTTAAAATTACGCTCCGGCTTTGTGATTGGTTGCGTCGCAGTCACATGGGCGACGCAACCAATCACAGCAAGCCGTGACGTAATTTCAGGTCCTTAAGGATTTTAAAATTACGTCCCGGCTTTGTGATTGGATGCGTCGCAGTCACATGGGCGACGCAACCAATCACAAGCCGTGACGTCACGGGAGGCTGGACACGCGCGCATTTTAAAATGCGCGCGAGTCCAGCCTCCCGTGACGTCCCGGCTTGTGATTGGTTGCGTCGCTGTCAACCAATCACAAGCCGGGAGGCTGGACACGCGCGCATTTTAAAATTCGCGCGAGTCCAGCCTCCCGTGACATCCCGGCTTGTGATTGGTTGCGTCGCTGTCAACCAATCACAAGCCGGGAAGCCATTTTAAAATGCGCGCGTGTCCAGCCTCCCGGCTTGTGATTGGTTGACAGCGACGCAACCAATCACAAGCCGGGACGTCACGGGAGGCTGGACACGCGCGCATTTTAAAATGCGCGCGTGTCCAGCCTCCCGTGACGTCACGGCTTGTGATTGGTTGCGTCGTCCATGTGACTGCGACGCAACCAATCACAAAGCCGGGACGTAATTTTAAAATACTGAATGACCTGAAATTACGTCACGGCTTGCTGTGATTGGTTGCGTCGCCCATGTGACTGCGACGCAACCAATCACATAGCCGGAGCGTAATTTTAAAATACTGAATGACCTGAAATTACGTCACGGCTTGCTGTGATTGGTTGCGTTGCGGTCACATGGGCGGCACGCAACCAATCACAAGCCGGGACTTCACGTAAGGAAAGAAAAGCGCGAATTTTAAACAAAGAACGCTGCCGCTTCCCTCGGTAAGGTGCAGGCTGCGTCGGAGAGGTGAGTATAGCAATATTTTTTATTTTAATTCTCTCTTTTACACATTTTTACATTAATGTTGTTTCGATACCGATACCCGATACCACAAAAGTATCGGATCTCGGTATCGGAATTCCGATACCCGCAAGTATCGGCCGATACCCGATACTTGCGGTATCGGAATGCTCAACACTAATCCTGAACTTTCTCTTATGTTTTTAACAGTAAACACAACTTAAGCAACCAATGCCAGGTAGCTGCTGACAAAGCCAATATAAATATGTAGTGTACATGGACTTTTTTCCCTTTACTTTTCTATGTATCACAAGTCTATGCCACTTCTCATAAAGTCATTTAAGGCAATATAATATGCTAATAACCCACTTGTTTTCTAAGTCCCCGTACCGTAATAGGCTTATAATGATCAGAAGCAGACTTCACTAATAAGCGGCGCAGATTATTTGCTTTCTTATCTCCGTTTTATCATGCCGCAGACAGATGGTTCCCTGTGTATTCTACTCCAATTCCTCATAATCAAGTAAACAATGTAAATCTCCGGCAAACAGACATCTGGGAAAAACACGATCTTGGGAAAATCTATATTAATTAAAGGAAACAACAACGATCCGATACATACAACCCGTATCTGAAGTCAGATTAGAAGGATATATAGAGCTGCGACTGCCCGCTAGAATAAGAAATACCCCAGGAAATGTGCAAGTTGTCACTCAACCACCAACATGTGTGATTAGAGGGGTCTATCCACTGGGATCCCCCCAATCCAAAAGACTGGGGTGAACAATATTTTATTCCTGGCTGCAGAGGAGCAGTCACTTCACATTGGAGTCAATGGAAGATGCAGGAGAAGCTGAGTGTATCTGATATCAGGATTGTGTGGGGTCCCGGAGATTGGACCCCCTTAGACCAGACATATATGTGAGCAATGGAGGTCCCCTTTACAAATATTGTATGGAACTGAGCATTCAATGGCATTTGAGGTCGGTGATGAGGAACAAACGGTCAGATCTGCTGAATTCTATCCGGGATCCGTCACTTCTTCTGCCTTGTCTCTTCTTATTACAAATGGCTGAATAATAAACCTAAAATATTCATGGGGGACAATAAATTATTGACTGCGAGGAAGTGAAATGTTCTGTTCTTTCGTCCATTCTGTGTTCTATAACTTCCACAATATCCAGGTATAAAGGGATAGATAGATAGATAGATAGATAGATAGATAGATAGATAGATAGATAGATAGATAGATAGATAGTGTAGCATAGCTGGGAAAGACAGGGTTTAATCTCAGCTCTGCAGTGTTTGATTAGAACACCTGCATGGTTTCTTTCAGAAGCAGGAAGTAGTGGGATGTGTTGAGGCTGGTGAGTGTCCAGCCAAGATGTGAGCTGTGTGGAGAGAGACATGCCAGGGTCTCTCAGTGAATGGAGTGACTGGGGGAGCATCTGCAGCGCCACCACTGCCGCAGGGCCGAGGGGTACCCGGTACCGGGCCTCTGAGTCTCTGCTCTGGGGTTGTCATGGTGGCTAGACCCGGTTCCGTGACCCTGCTGAGGGGCGCGCAATGATAGAGGTGGATAGTGGTGGTGGTGCGGTGCAGTAAATAACGAGGACACCAGGTTGCAGTCTCTTTACCTCTTTACTGAAGATCTCTGAGTCCTCAATCCAGAATACGGTTAACCAGGCTGCGCAAGTCCGTCCGGTCCGATGGCACCTCCAGAGTTCCCTTTGCAGGTGGAAATCTGTGCCTTCCTGCTAGCGCTATGTGTTGTGGTCCTCCCCTGCTGTGCTTACGGAAAGTCCCCACAACTGTTGTGTCTGTTTCTCATGTTCCCTCACAACTCGATTAGATGATGTTCTGCTAATCCGTCCCTCCCGGTGTTATGGTTGGGACGCACCCGTATGACGGGTAGGCTCGGAGCTCTTCCGGGACCCTAGAGTCGCCCCTCTCCACAGGTTGCCCCCTATGTCTTCTTAGGTGATTTAGGTGAGACAGCCCGCCTGTGACTGACTGTCCTGCCGTTGGTTTGAAGTATTGCCTGAAGCTATATATAGAAATACTTCCTCGGCGTTCCGGCCGCCGGTTGTGCGCCTCAGTAGGATGTTGCCTCGGTCTTACAGCACGACTCCTACTGGTATTCTCCTTCTTGCTTTGATCTCGTTTCTCACTCAGCACAATATATCTCGCTTCTGATCCTTTCTTAGGGCACCGCCGCTATGCTGAGCAGGCACGGTCCCGTGACGTTCTCTCTCGTTGCCAGGCCTCTGTCAGGGTCCCAAACCTGACAGGGACCCTACCGAATCTTCCCCCACAACACCCTCTGCCACAAGGTGTTGCCTGGTTCCAACCCAGTCAGCGTTCTTTCTAACTTCCTGCCTGACCCCCAGTTTTACCAGTATGTGAGGAGTGGCCTAATGAATAGTACCCTTAGCTCCCGCTGGAGGCCCGACTGTGAAATGTATTGGTGTACGTGATACCTGGTCAGATGAACTCCTTCAGTGCCATCATACGTACCATAGCCCCCCTTAGCGGTGGAGCCACAGTACTGCAACGACCAGGACTCTGGGGCGCTGCACTCCCCCCCGGTTAAATCCAGTACTCCTGGACTGAGAAGAAAACAACAATACATGTCAGCAAAAAGACATACAATTTTTGTGAGTGCAATAACAATAAGCATATTTGAACAGAGCTTCCCTTTATGGGAGGTGAGGACACTTGAACGTTACAAACATGGTTAAATACTTTTAAATAACTTACTATAAATAACTTTTCTTACCCAACCGGGTATTCTACTAAGTGCAAAATTTCTAAACATTAATTTAACATTGACTTTAAGGATGTACACTCTGAATCCACTAAAGACCTTCTTATAACACATTATAAGGCTTAAGCAACTGTGCTACATTCTCCTACTTTACGTCTGCAAGACCACCTGTCCTAACCGCTCCAGACCTACTGCCTCTCCTTTCTGTTACAGGACCGCTCCTTTCTGCCCGAGCCTACTGTCCTTCCACTACTATACACAGTATAGAACATATTTTTCTTTCAGTTGAGATCATTGAGCCATCTCCATATGGCTCCTAAGAGGACTCACCACTAACCCCTACGGGTTCACTTCCTGTCCTCATTCTTCTATTAACATTATTGAACATTTCTTACAATCAACTAATTGGTTACTTTAACTTTCACATATCAACATCATCAATACTTTCTTTTCAAGACATTATTGCCATTCAACCATCTTAAGGCAACACTGTTCATAAGTGCAGGATGTGAACATCCCCTTTAAGAGGGGACCAAGTCTCTTTGAAGTAGTGCAACTTCTCAAGCCGCAATTCCGTATGCAGCAAGGACTCCAATGCAGGTTCCAAGAACCGTATCTTCGCAAAGAGTCCGTCTTTTATATAAAACCAGTAGAGAGCACCTTTAAGAAGGTGCAAACTATATACAAGAAGTTTGTATCATGCATTGTTCATGATTCAGCAGTTCTTTGATAACTTGTGCAAAACGTAGAAAACAAACAAAAATAAGAAACAATAGGGATCCCGGTTCAACAAAGGGATCCCTTTAAGAGTAACCCTAGATGGGTTTAGCAGCAACATAGCAGAAAACAAACAGTTTGAAGAACTATTTACATATTCAGAGTTTTAAGATCTTACTCTTGTGGTGCAGAAGGTGGTTTCCTTCCGGGCCTCACCAGACCAACGGGTCGCGCTGCCGATCCAAGGAGCGGTTCCTGCCCCAGCAATGACAGGATCCCTCGCCGTGATGCCCTTTTCACTGATGGTCCGGCACGCCCCCAAGGTACGTGGTGGGTCCGGGTTCCCCGCTGCTCCGCAGGGACAGGTTCCGTTACCTTTTCAGCAGGAGGTTCGTCTTCTGATGTTCTGGCAGCGGCCTGGAGTGCGACGCACCGCTGGACGCCCCGAGCTATCCAGCTGACCTCCCTCCTCCATCTGGTGTAGGTCACAGCGTCACCTGGCTCCAGGTCGCGAGCGAACCTTCCTCTGCAGGGCTCCACTTCTTCCCGGTCTACACGGACCTGTAGCGGCTCCCCAATCTCCTGTATAACTCCCGTTCCGTGTCGGGAGTTAAAGGACACCACTACACCCCAGTGTGACAGCGGGGTTTCTTCCACGCTGGTCAGGTCGATCTGGGCTGCAGGCTGGGGCCGGCTCCGCCACGCCGTCATCAAGCGCCGCAGGTGTTCGGCCTCCGACAGGATTCTCATGCCCTGTGTCTGCAGCATACCTTCAGCCGCGGCCGGGTTGGGAGGAGCAGGGGACACCGGAGACAGGCGGACCTCCGTGGGCTGGCCCAGCCGAGCGAGCACGCGGGCATCAGCCTCCAAGCGTCGTGCTATCTGTTGGGCCTCGGCTGCGGCCACACACTCCTCGGACATTTGCCAGTTAGGTCGACCCATCGGTGGTTCCGTGAGGGCCAGTCCCCGCAACGATGGCGTCTCCGAGGCTGTGGCCGGTGATGCGGCTCCATGCCGAGTCAGGTCATCCCCACGCGGTGCTCCCGGCGTCGCCATCTTTATCTCCTCCCCAGCGTCTTCTTCCCGCGGTCTCTTTCGTGGGCGGCCCCGTCTCCATGGTCTCCACCCTCCAAACAGGATCAGGAGGCGGACCTCGGCTGCTGACGGACACGTCCTCAGGACACAGAAATATTTAGACTGGGCGGCCATTGTCGTTCGCGCGCTCCAGCTTGCCTACGCCCACTCCACGCCCTTCTTCTTCTACTGCGCTCTCCTCAGCGCTGTAATGACGGCGGATTTTGGCGGGAACTTTTGGCGGCAAGTGGCGCAGCACAGTCTTTGCAATAAAGTACAGTCCAAGCACAGTAAATCACAGTTCCAAGGCACACATGACACGATTCCTCAGGCTTAAGTAGATCCTGTTCGTGACGCCAAGTTTGCAGCGCCCCCACTGCCGCAGGGCCGAAGGGTACCCGGTACCGGGCCTCTGAGTCTCTGCTCTGGGGTTGTCACGGTGGCTAGACCCGGTTCCGTGACCCTGCTGAGGGGCGCGCAATGATAGAGGTGGATAGTGGTGGTGGTGCGGTGCAGTAAATAACGAGGACACCAGGTTGCAGTCTCTTTACCTCTTTACTGAAGATCTCTGAGTCCTCAATCCAGAATACGGTTAACCAGGCTGTGCAAGTCCGGCCGGTCCAATGGCACCTCCAGAGTTCCCTTTGCAGGTGGAAATCTGTGCCTTCCTGCTAGCGCTATGTGTTGTGGTCCTCCCCTGCTGTGCTTACGGAAAGTCCCCACAACTGTTGTGTCTGTTTCTCATGTTCCCTCACAACTCGATTAGATGATGTTCTGCTAATCCGTCTCTCCCGGTGTTATGGTTGGGACGCACCCGTATGACGGGTAGGCTCGGAGCTCTTCCGGGACCCTAGAGTCGCCCCTCTCCACAGGTTGCCCCCTATGTCTTCTTAGGTGATTTAGGTGAGACAGCCCGCCTGTGACTGACTGTCCTGCCGTTGGTTTGAAGTATTGCCTGAAGCTATATATAGAAATACTTCCTCGGCGTTCCGGCCGCCGGTTGTGCGCCTCAGTAGGATGTTGCCTCGGTCTTACAGCACGACTCCTACTGGTATTCTCCTTCTTGCTTTGATCTCGTTTCTCACTCAGCACAATATATCTCGCTTCTGATCCTTTCTTAGGGCACCGCCGCTATGCTGAGCAGGCACGGTCCCGTGACGTTCTCTCTCGTTGCCAGGCCTCTGTCAGGGTCCCAAACTTGACAGGGACCCTACCGAATCTTCCCCCACAACACCCTCTGCCACAAGGTGTTGCCTGGTTCCAACCCAGTCAGCGTTCTTTCTAACTTCCTGCCTGACCCCCAGTTTTACCAGTATGTGAGGAGTGGCCTAATGAATAGTACCCTTAGCTCCCCCTGGAGGCCCGACTGTGAAATGTATTGGTGTATGTGATACCTGGTCAGATGAACTCCTTCAGTGCCATCAGACGTACCATAGCCCCCCTTAGCGGCGGAGCCACAGTACTGCAACGACCAGGACTCTGGGGCGCTGCACATCCATCTGCTGAACGTAGCAGAGGCAAGTATCCCTCACTGAGAGGAGTCTGCACAGGCCGTGTGCATGTAAGGTGGCGGTGACCCTCATGTACCTTCTCTCTCCTTAATGCTGTTCATCTGTGTCACATGCGGCACCCTGATGTTTTACTAATGTTTTGCTATTGGTGCACTGTAATGTATTTTTCATGTACTGTAATGTGACGTATTGTGCTTTAGCATAGGGATAGATTAGTAAGAAATCCAGGACCATAGGGGGATTGGAATAGAGGGGGCACATTAGAGATAGAGAATAGGATTGATAAGAGTATTAGTTTAGGCACAGGCAGCAAGAAGTTAAGTAGATGGAAGGAGCGCAGAGCAGCACAGAGCAGGGAGATATAGGACAGACACTTCCTGGTTCTGTCAGATACCCGGGCAGTCTGCCCAAGGAGCAGAAAGCATACAGTAAGACAGTTACAGGCTGTGGGGGATAAATCTGCAGATGGCAGTAAGGGGCCCCAGCTGAAGAATAGTGCATTCGGGCACCAGTTCAACAGGACCATCCCCAAGAAGGATCCGAGGTCTAAGACCGGGGAGGGAGCAGCTGAGATGGTGTTCCCAGCACCTTTCACTATTGTAACCGGACAAGAGGCTGACAGGGAGCTGGTGATGTTGAAGGTACAGATGGGAAATGGACTGTCCAAAGGGACTGCCCAGATGTCAGAGGAAAGAAAAGTATAGGACACGTTGCCCTATGTGAACTGTGCTGCTGATGTGATGGATGTCTTGCTGTTTAGTGAAGTTCAACTGTTGGAAAAGAACTGTGACTTTGTGGTGTTTGAGGGAACCTGGGAGCCAGAAACTGGAGTAACAGAGGTAACTGACTGTATAGCAGTACCAGGACTTTATCTTTTCATGTACAAGGTGTCGGAGTGCTCACTGACTGTTGCTTATTGAACTCGCCCACGACTACCACCCCGTGCCACCTTGTTACATGCACAAAATCACAGGTATCAGTGGTTGCTATGGATAAATATATATTTTTTTAATGCACTGGGACAAGCTAAGCCATGTATGAGTAGCCGGGGTCTGTTCTGTGTAGTTAGCTCCTGGACAAGACCGGGATTTATGTTTATGAGTTTGGTTTTGATGCTGTGCAACTTTTGGAAAGCAATGAAAACTGCACGTGTTTGAACCAAAACTGCATTGCCTGTGTGAACGCTGCCTAAGGAGAGATTGAATCCCTACAACAGATAGCAGATGGATAAGATAGATAGAACATGGGAACAAATTAGATCAGGTCTGTACATTGTTGCATTTGATGCATCCCTTCACACCTTGAATCATGTTGTGACCCCAGACGCTCATTTTCTGTTCCTCTCGATATATTTTAATAACCTGCAGGATTATTTCACAGCCATTCGCTTCCCGATAGAACTTAATATCATAAGACTAATGCCCCGTCCTCCGGGTGTAATGAGGCCGGGTCGGGACTAACATCTGAGCCCGTTAGCTTCTACTTTCCCATAAACAGGAGGAATAAAGCAGAACACCAGATACAAATCTAATAGAATTCAGCGCATTGCGGAGGGCAGTGTGAACCTGGTGCAACACGGATTACTGCTGCCTCTGATAGCTGACAATGACTCTTACAGGGGGCGGATGCATTGTGATAAACTATTAAATTGAACAAGGGGTCTTCTGTGACCACCCTTAGACTCTGCTGTCATATTACGCCCCATCCAGCTCTGACATTTTCAGTTCATTCAGCAGATGTATGACCCCAATATCTGTATACTACATCTGCAGTTCACTTTCACTTACACACTGTATAAAATCTCCTTTTGCTGCCTGGAAACTGTCAACAAGATCTTACCATGGCGTTGTGTTATGTCTTAAGTCTCTGTTTTTAGTACTTTGAGTGCACAAGGGTGTAATTGTTCTGTGGCTCATTACCATGATCTTTTATCAAATATCTAATACAACCTAACCTCTGCAGATGGCTTTATAACATTTTGATATCTAATACAACTTGACTCTTTCTGATCTCCAAATAGAAGCATTCTACGCACCCTTGTGCACTCAAAGTACTAGGCTGAAATAATAGAAATACTAAGATTGTCAGAAAAAAAGTTAGCCTGTGTGCTGATAGTTTCCAGGTAGCAGTAGAGATTAAATTAAACTATAGCAAAAAATAAATAAAAAGTGAATGAAATCATAATGCAAAATTACACTCCATCCTTGTCTGACACTGGCAGTTCATTCAGCAGACGTATGACTCAATATCATGAAATCATCTCTCCAGTTCTCTTTCACCTAAGTTGCGTATACAAAATTCCTTTTAGTGCCTGGAAACAGTCAACAACATCTTACCATAGTGTTATGTTATAATTATGCCTTAAGTCTCTCTTTAGTACTTTGAGTGCACAAGGGTGTATTTGTACCGTGGCTCATTACCACATGCTTTTTTTCTCAGATATCTGATAAAACCTGAGAACTGCTGGTGCTCCATAACATATACAGAACATATGTAATACAACTTGACCTATTTCTATCTCTAAATAGAAGAATTCTACACACCTTCGTGCACTCAAAGTATTAAGGTGAAATAATAGTACTAGAGAAAATGCAAACTGCAGAGAGAAACACAAAGGAACAGGCTCAGAGTCTGAGCAAACATGGAAAACCAGCAAGTTGCGCCACAAATGTAATACGATATTAGTGCAATAATTAGAGGCTGCGACCGGCAAATTAAAGCATAAGGTGACACGACCATTCACTGTTCTATTTTCTATTATTTTCTAAGAAAAGCTGTAGAAGTTTCCTGTCTCGTGTCATGTGACAGCCCATCTTGTCTGGAAACATCTCATTTCCCGGGGACAATAGGCGGAGCGGGCGAGCACAATGGGAAGACTTTAATCATCTTTTTCTTTCTCCAGAGAGAACAGGACGAATCTTTACAATGTATCAGATAAAGATTATCCAGACATGTTCCATGTTGCTCGGTCTCAGAGACCTTCTCTAATTATCTGCATAATGCACTATGCAAATAATCCAGACGCCGCTGCCGCTGTGGGCGCAATTCATATCGAGCCGAGCTCCGATGGTATCACAGAACTGAGATGCAGGGCACAGAACAAGGATGGCTGGGGCCTCCCGTCATCTATCTATTATCTATCCATCTACTGTATCTATCTAATATTTATCTACTATCTATCTATCTATCTATCTATCTATCTATCTATCTATCTATCATCTATCTATTATCTGTCTATTATCTATCTATCTATCATCTATTATTTATCTATCTATTATCTATCTAGTATCTATCATCCACTATCTATCTATTTATCTATTATCTATATATCTATTATCTATCTAATATCTATCTATCATCCACTATCTATCTATTATCTATCTTATCTATCTATTATCCATCTATTACCTATTATCTATCTACTGTATATTGCGCAGCCCACGTAGTATATTGCGCAGCCCACGTTGTATATTGCGCAGCCCACGTTGTATATTGCGCAGCCCACGTCGTATATTGCGCAGCCCACGTATATAGCAATGTGGGCATGATATCCCTGTTAAAAAAAAAAGAATTAAAATAAAAATAGTTATATACTCACCTTCCGTTGGCGCCTGGATCCAGGAAGCGGTTACCGACGCTTGGGATCCACCGAAGCTCCGCCGAGCCGCTCGTGCCGGCCGCTATCTTCCGTTCCCAGGATGCATTGCGAAATTACCCAGATGACTTAGCGGTCTCGCGAGACCGCTAAGTCTTCTGGGTTATTTCGCAATGCATCGCCGGGAACGGAAGATGGCGGCCGGCGTGAGCGGCTCGGCGGACAACGGAGGGTGAGTATAGCAGGTTTTTTTTTTATTTTTATTTTGAAAATTACATTTTTTTACTATTGATGTCGCATAGGCAGCATCAATAGTAAAAAATTGGGGACATACAGGGTTAATAGCAGCAGTTACGGAGTGCGTTACCCGCGGCATAACGCGGTCCGTTACCGCCGGCATTAACCCTGTGTGAGCGGTGACCGGAGGGGAGTATGTGGGCGGCGGGCACTGAGTGCGGGGAGTAAGGAGCGGCCATTTTCTTCCAGACTGTGCGCGTCGCTGATTGGTCGTGGCAATGGTCATGGGCGTTTTGCCACGACCTATCAGCGACTTGAATTCCATGACAGACAGAGGCCGCGACCAATGAATATCCGTGACAGACAGACAGAAGGACAGAAAGACGGAAGTGACCCTTAGACAATTATATAGTAGATGATCTATCTATTATCTATCTATCTATCTATCATCAATCTATCTATCATCTATCTATCCATCTATTATCTGTCTATTATCTATTAAGTCATGTATCAACCGGTTCCAGGAAAACTATACAAGGAGCCACGTATCACGGTGAAGGAGCAAAACCTCAAGGCAGTCGATAACTTCACCTACTTAGGCAGCACACTTTCCCGTGAAGTAACCATAGACGATGAGGTTAATAACAGAATTGCCAAAGCCAGTGCCGCCTTCGGGAGACTGCGTAAGAACGTCTGGGATGAAGGGGACTCAGCCTTACCACCAAGCTGAAGGTCTATTGCACGGTGGTCCTCACCACACTTCTCTATGCTAGCGAGACCTGGACAGTGTATGGCCGGCAAGCTAAACAGCTTAATCATTTCCACATGAGTTGCCTCCGCAGACTCCTCCACATCAGATGGCAAGACAATGTCCTGGACACGGCAATTCTGGAACAAACTGGGCTCTGCAGCGTTTACACTCTCCCAGGGGTGGATTAAGGGTAGCCAGGGCCCCGGGCTGTTCAGACACTGTGCCCCCCCCCCCTGGTCATGTGACGGGGGTCATGTGACGGGGGTCATGTGACGGGGGTCATGTGACGGGGGTCATGTTATACCCGAACCAGATTATTCCAGAAAAATGGCCGGGCCCTACTCTACTGTAACCTATTAAATATTTGTTAAAATCTGCAATACAATTTAGGTATATTTTGACCAATAATATCACATACAAGGAACAAATACCACCGCGCCATGACCAGACCACAAATTACAACCACAGTGATCGAATAATATCACATACAAGGAACAAATACCACTGCACCATGTCAAGACCACATATTACCACCACTTGGTGACCAAATAGCACATTCAAGGGACAAATACCACAACACCATTTCCAGACCACAAATTACCACCACATAGTGAATGAATACTACAATACTGATCAGTAATAAAAAAAACCCAACACAATACTATCACCATAAGTGCCAGTATTCACAGGAGATCTGTACTTAGTATGCAGTGTCTGTGTAGAGGTAATACAGTGATCACTGGTGACATTATACACAGGAGCTCTGTATATAATGTATAGGTAATACAGTGATCACTGGTGACATTGTACACAGGACCTCTGTATATAGTATACAGTGTATAGTGTCAGTGTATAGGTAACACTGACTCACCAGTGATGTCTCTAGGTGAAGTCCTCCATCTTTCATCCAGCACAGACCGCCATCACTTCTTCCAGCCAGGACTCGTTTCTGCAGGAAATAACACAGTTATCTCGAGCTCTGCTTGCAGAACACATTACTTAATTTTTCACAACTTCTACATTACACCACATGGAGAAAAAAAGGCGATATATTGTCACTCTGCACAGTAACAGGACCGCCCCTGTTATGATGAGCTGGTGGTTAGAAGCACTAGAAATGACCAGATGAGCAAACTAGTAATACAGGACGAGCTCTGGGAAGTGGGAGCTCTGCTGACCGCAACCCCTAATCCTATCACAACAACTAGAAATAGCCGTGGAGCGTTCCTGACTCTGCCT
Organism: Ranitomeya variabilis; assembly: GCF_051348905.1. Taxonomy (NCBI): domain Eukaryota; kingdom Metazoa; phylum Chordata; class Amphibia; order Anura; family Dendrobatidae; genus Ranitomeya; species Ranitomeya variabilis. The sequence goes on from NC_135235.1 coordinate 228,912,864, forward strand.
AGACGCCTCTCCACAGCCTAAGAGCTAACTACCCCTAAAGATAGAAAATACAGCCTACCTTGCCTCAGAGAAATTCCCCAAAGAAAATAGGCAGCCCCCCACATATATTGACTGTGAGTTAAGATGGAAGTCACAAACACAGGAATGAAATTGGTTTCAGCAAAGGAGGCCAGGCTTAACTAAACAGACTGAGGATAGAAAAGGTATCTTTGCGGTCAGCATAAAAAACTAACAAAAAACCACGCAGAGTGTGCAAAAGAAACCACCGCACCGACTCACGGCACGGTGGTGCCACTCTGCATCCCAGAGCTTCCAGCTAACAGGACAAAATCATAATAGCAAGCTGGACAAAAACAGTGGTAATAAATAAGCTAGCAGGGACTTAGCTTTTGCTGAAGTAGACAGGTCATCTGAAAGATCCAAGAGAACTGAACCAGTACAAGGACATTGACAGCTGGCATTAAGTAACGATCTGAGTGGAGTTAAATAGAGCAGAAAGCCAAGGCCTAGACGAGGTCAGCTGGGAAAGGAACCTCAGAGCCAGCAGCTCCACTCACAGCCACCAGAGGGAGTCCATGGACAGAACTCGCCAAAGTACCATTCATAACCACAGGGGGAAATTCGAGAACAGAATTCACAACACGCCCCCCCATTTAAAACAGTATACTCAAAAAATAAAATAAATACATCACTGCAGTAATAATATCCCTTAATTAGCCCCTATGGTAATAATATTCCCACACCCTGGCCCCGTGTGTCTCATTCCTGGCTCCAGCCATATGTTCTCCCATCCTGCACTCATGAGTATCCACTCTACCCCATGTGATCTCCCTATCCGGCCCCATCTGTCTCCATCGTATCCATCCTGCCCCATGATCCAATCCTGCCCCATGTCTTTCATTCTGCCCCGTGTCTCCAATCATGCCCCGTGTCTACATTCTGCCCATGCCTCCAGTCCTGCCCCCAGTGTGTCCAGCAATCTGCCCCAGTGTGTCCAGCACATTACCCCCGTGTGTCCAGCATATTACCCCCAGTGTGTCCAGCAATCTGCCCCAGTATGTCCAGCATATTGCCCCAGTATGTCCAGCAATCTGCCAAAGTGTGACCAGCATTGCCCCCAGACAGTGTCTCCAGCAATCTGCCCCAGTGTCTGACTCCAGCATATTTCCCCCAGTGTGTCCAGCATTGCTCCCAGACAGTGTGTCCAGCAATCTGCCCCAGTGTGTCCAGCAATCTGCCCCAGTGTGTCCAGCATATTACCACCAGTGTGTCCAGCAATCTGCCCCAGTATGTCCAGCATTGCCCCAGTGTGTCCAGCATATTACCACCAGTGTGTCCAGCAATCTGTCCCAGTATGTCCAATTGTCCAGCATTGCCCACAGTGTGTCCAGCATTGCCCCAGTGTCTCCAGCATTGCCCCAGTGTCTCCAGCATTGCCCCCAGACAGTGTGTTCAACAATCTGCCCCAGTATGTCCAGCATATTGCCCCAGAGTATCCAGCATTGCTCCCAGTGTGTCCAGCAATCTGCCCCAGTGTCTCCAGCATATTACCCCCAGTGTGTCCAGCAATCTGCCCCAGTATGTCCAGCATTGCCGTCAGTCTGTCCGGAAATCTGCCCCAGTGTCTCCAACATTGCTCCAGTGTCACCAGCATTGCCCCAGTGTCTCCAGCATTGCCCCCGTGTCTCCAGCATTGCCCCAGTGTGTCCTCCAGCATTGCCCCCAGTGTGTCCAGCAATCTGCCCCAGTGTCTCCAGCATTGCCCCAGTGTCTCCAGCAATCTGCCCCAGTGTGTCCTCCAGCATTGCCCCAGTGTGTCCTCCAGCATTGCCCCAGTGTGTCCAGCAATCTGCCCCAGTGTCTCCAGCAATCTGCCCCAGTGTCTCCAGGATTGCCCCAGTGTCTCCAGCAATCTGCCCCAGTGTGTCCTCCAGCATTGCCACCAGTGTCTCCAGCATTGCCCCCAGTGTCTCCAGCATTGCCCCAGTGTCTCCAGCATTGCCACCAGTGTCTCCAGCATTGCCCCCAGTGTCTCCAGCATTGCCCCAGTGTCTCCAGCATTGCCCCAGTGTCTCCAGCAATCTGCCCCAGTGTCTCCAGCATTGCCCCCAGTGTGTCCAGCATTGCCCCCAGTGTTTCCAGCAATCTGCCCCAGTGTCTCCAGCAATCTGCCCCAGTGTCTCCAGCAATCTGCCCCAGTGTGTCCAGCATTGCCCCCAGTGTGTCCAGCATTGCCCCCAGTGTGTTCAGCATTGCCCCCAGTGTCTCCAGCAATCTGCCCCAGTGTCTCCAGCATTGCTCCCAGTGTGTCCACCGTTAGCTTATAAAAAAAACCAAAAAAAAAACCAAACATCTCCTCACCTGACCAGCGATCCAGGCGGCGAGCTCCCTCCAGCAGCGCACACTCGCTGGCGACTGACAATGACGTCAGACGCCGGCGACGTGTGCGCTGCGGGCGGCCGACTTCAGCTGCCAGCCTCCAATTGGCTGGCGGCTGTTGTTAACTATTGACGTGCGGGCGTTCGCCCGCACGTCAATAGGAAACCGCCGCAGCGCCGGAAGGGGCCCGGTGAGCAGATGAGAAGGGGCCCGATGCAGGCCCCCTCTCTCTGCCCACCGGGTCCGGGGGCACATAAATGCCGGCACCGGCGGGCATTCACAGTACTCGGGCGGATTATCAGTGTCAATCTGTGCGGTAGCCCAGGGCCCCCCCACACCACTGGGCCCTGGGCTACCGCCCATATTGACCCTCTGATAATCCGTCCCTGCACCCTCCTGCTGAAAGTCCAAGCCAGGTGGGCTGGACACATGGTCAGAATGCCTGACAGCCGACTACCGAAACAACTGCTGTACGGAGAACTGTGCCAAGGAAAGCGAGCAGTTGGGGGGCAGAAGAAGCGCTATAAAGACTGCCTTAAGGTGTCTCTCAAAAACCTGGAAGTCAACACCAATGAATGGGAAGAGCTTGCCCTGGATCGTCCAGGTTGGCGGGGCAGGATCACCTCAGGAGCACGAGCAGCTGAAGATAGGAAAATCTTTGATGCAAAAAGAAAGCGCACTGTCCGCAAGGCACAAGTAGAATCTGGTGTACTGACCACATCTGCTTCCTCATCAGCCACCTCCAGACCCATAACTACTAATTCTCTTCTAACCCTGAAGTCATGGTCATCTTCAAATATGAAGGACGGACATCATTATCTATCCATCTATTATCTGTCTAGTATCTGTCTATTACACTGGTCAACAGCATTTTTGGTGCCAAAGATATTTCATCGAATTTAGGGTATTTTTGGGGTGCTGATTCTGAATATGTCATCAGTTTTGCCAGATTGGCTCAAGTTTTTGAGATTTTTGGTATCTTATTTATAGCACTTGTTGGTAAATGCGACGCATCATCTCATTAATTTCTTTGGATTAGTACTTGAACTGAGCAGTTCTCAATATAGTTTTGTGTTAATTAGTGTTCTAAAAGTTTGTTCATAGCTTGATTTTTGCACTAACTTTATGTTGTTGTCTGTTTTCCAGTGAAAAGCATGAACTCATCAAGAAGAAGTTGTCTTAACGATCCAGACTCATTCTGTTACATTTGTGGTGAATACACACTGCCAAAACATAGAAGAAACATAACAGACTTCGTAAAAAAAAGTGTATTTTGCCTATTTTGGGGTTATGCTTGGGGACCAAGACAAGTTTTGGGCACCACACATAGTGTGCAAAGCATGTATCGAATTATTACGAAAATGGAGCAAAGGACAAAGAAAAAGCTTCAAATTTGGTGTTCCAATGGTGTGGAGAGAGCCAAAAAATCATCATGATGACTGTTATTTCTGTGCAGTGCAAGTGCAAGGATTCAATAAGCATAAGAAACGAAAATGGGAGTAACATGGAATCTGCAAGAAGGCCTGTCCCTCATTGTGAAGATGTGCCTGTACCTGTGTTTACCATAAATAACAGTCATCATGCAAAAAATCAAAACTCATCTCCAAAATGCCCTTAAAGAAGGCATTATAGATCAGGACCTAGTAGAAAATCCAAGAACTCCTGTTCTATACACCATACCACAAATACATAAATCCTTAAAAAATCCACCAGGGAGACCCATATTGTCAGGGGTAGATTCGGTTTTCAGTAAAATTGCTAGATAAAATTTTAAATCCAAGAGCAAAGCATGGCATTTCTTATGTGCAGGACACTACACACTTTTTAAATAAGTTGCAAGATGTAGAATTGAAGGAGGAAGTTATACTGATCTCCTTTGACGTGACCTCACTGCATGCTTCAATTGACCATAATAGAGGGATAGAAGCAGTGGAAAGAAAACTATCAACACAGGATATATCAAGGGAAGGCAAATGGTTTATTATTGACATTTTGTAAATTTTCCTGACATTAAATTATTTTTTATTTGGGAATGATTTTTATTTGCAATCGTGTGGGACCGCCATGGGGGCAAACATGGTGCCTGCGTATGTGAATATTGTTATGAGCACTATGGAGGAGGATTTCATCTGTGTCCCACCACTTTCAGAATGTACTGATGTGGTGGCGATACATAGATGACATCTTCCTCCTGTGGACTGGAACACAAGAAGAATTGGTCAATTTCCATAAACTTTTAAATGAGCTGGATGCATCTATCTATCTATCTATCTATCTATCTATCTATCTATCTATCTATCTATCTATCTATCTACCTATCTATCGTCTCTAGATCTGGAGTTGTTTATCTTCCAGGAGTTCCGGTGACTGGCTGATCTCTGTACCTTGGTGATGCCAAAATGGCTTTTTTGCCCTCCCTATTGGCAACGTGCTACTGCTACACTGCTACATTTCTGTGCATTTTTCTATCTAATGTACCTATAAATCTTCAGTTAGTCACACCAAAATACTTCCACTTTTAGTCACACGCACCTCGCAGTGACACATGTAGCTGACGCCATATCTCATGATGCACTGAGGAGGGAAAGGCACCCGAGCTAAGAAGAAACCGAAATGTATGGTTACCGACCTTCCTTACCTTTGTAAACATGACAAAAATAAACTCACTTGGGCCCCATGTGACTAAAGGTTAAAAGAGCACAAAAACTGGGCAGCACTATATAGCAAATTCCATGCCAAAAATTGATGTATTTATTGGCCCATGTGAACAGATGGCTAGGTTTTTTTTTGTTTTCTATTGTATCTATTGTCTATGATACATTGTAACAAGTTATCAGGACGGGGGATTGTGCTGTAGGAGTGTACAGCGCACAGGATACATTGTAACAAGCCATCAGGATACATTTTCAACAAATCCGATCCCCAATGATACGGGGTAAAATAACGAAGCGATCAGTAACATTAAAATATTAAATTTTTATTAGATCAAAAATTAATAAAAACGAATATGGAAATCAGAGATGCCAAATAGGGGACGCGAGGTGTAAATAATCATAAATAGAATAAAAGTAATGGAACTTTTATTTACATATTTAAAAAAGGAATAATGTAAATGGCACACTAGAAAGATATACTGGTAAAAAAAAACAAAATGCTGAGCAGACCAAGATAGGTAAAACATTTTTCATACTATATGTTGTGTATGGGCAGTTGAATAAAAATTGGCGATGTTCTGTAATAAGCATGCTAAGATCAAATGTGAATTTTATCAAAACCCATACGCCAAAGTTGTAACTCATTAGTCAGATAAGAGTTTTAGCAAGTGCGGATGTAAACCATCTCATAAAGTGCTTCGCGTCATTTGCTATACCTCTAGAAAGCAGTTGGCCAGATGGATCCTATGGACTGATCACCTCAGCATCCAAGTGGGGATGGAAACGATTAAGTATACATTTGCTGTATGATTGATGGGATAAGTGAAAGTGAATTGCTTGGTAATGGAATACATTATGTGAAATGAGAATTTATAATGTATGGATGCATTGTTGCATCTTGAATATTGACCTGGGATATGGTGAAGGTTAGAAAAAGTGTAAAATTGTAGTGAATGAGATGTGTATGGGTAAAGAAAGTGAGTGGTACTAGGGGAAAAAGTAAGTGCACCTAATTACCAGAGACATAATGGAGATACGTACAAGTATATGTCAGTAACAGCAGAAGTGAATGTTATTGGGGGAAGATTGCTAACACAAGAAAATATCTATGCACCAAGATAAACTCGGCATAAATATAAGGACACAAATACATACAGTAAGCTGTCGACCGGTTATCATGAATCCAAAAATATGGTTCCGTTACCTACAATAAAGTCTTCAGATTCAGTCCATGGCTTCCTATAGGGCCAGAGCAGTTTGTGACACCAACCAGTCACGCGCACCTCGCTGTGACACATGTAGCTGACACCGTGTCTCGTGATGCACTGATGATGGAAAGGCGTCCGAGCTAAGAAGCTACTGAAACGGATGGTTACCGACCTTCCTTACTGCAAACATGACAAAAACAAACTCAGACCCTGTGTGACTAAAGGTTAACAGTGCACAAAATCTGGGCAGCACTAAATGGCAAATTCCATGCAAAAAACTGATGTATTTATTGGCCCATGTGAACAGATGGCTAGGCTTTTTTTCGTTTTCTACCATATCTATTGTCTGAGATTTATCTATCAATATCTGGCTGTATCTCATATCTGTCATCTATCTCAAGTCCTCAGCCAGTTCTCTTCTCCTCTTTCTGTTCTCCATGCTTAGTGTGGCACACAAAATGCAAAGATTGAGACAACTTCTCCCCTGTTTAGCTGATTTCAGGTGTGATTTTCATATTGCCCACTCCTGTTACTTGCCACAGGTGAGTGTGAACGAGCATCACATGTTGGAAACAAAGTTGTTTACCCACAATTTTGGAAAGGTGCCAACAATTTTTGAGTTTGTGTGTGAAAATATGTCCGATTTGATTTATTTCTCTGTTTTTTTTTAGGTTGTTTCAATATACACAAAGGAAATAAACATGTGTCTAACAAAATGCGTTTAATTGTCTGGGAGAAATACTTCATTTTCTGGAAGAAGTTCAGCACTTTCAGCCATGACTCTATCTCCTCTTGATATAATGCATCCATTATCAATTTAATATCTAATCTATCATCTCTTATTTAATGTAGCTATTATCGATAATGTATCTATCAATATCCATCTCTATGTATCTGATACTTAGCAATGAATTTCTCATATTAATTTACCAATAAATGTATCAATTTCATTGTATCTCATCTCAATCTATGAATGTATCTAGAATTGATCGATCTCGCACCTCTCCGTCTTCTCCGTAGATGCAGTTGTACTTTGAAGTATATGGTGATGATGATGAGGAGAAGAAATCTTGTACTCCCATTTGGCAGAAGTCTGAGCTGCGGAGCTGAATCCTCCTCCCGTCTCCCATCTCTAATCATTGCGGAATAAAGTGCGAGTTCTGTATTTTCACGTTCGCTGTCAGAAATCCCTGGAGTGTTAATTGCTAATGATTGATAGGCCTTTTGTGACGGGCACGCAGTGTCTGCAGGACGAGGACAGTAAGTGCTGGTGATTGATGCCGATTGTTTGCTTCTCAAGGGGAAGCGGGAAGTTTTGTGTTAAGCGGAAAGAATGGAGGATAAAGAAACGGGGAGAGAAGGAAGATGGAAGCAAGCGGCTCTCCTCTAATATGATGCACCCTATGAGGTGCACGTAGCATGGAGACCCTCCCTGTCGCTACTCCTGGTTTCAGCGTAGATCGTGAGAACCCTCTGCCTGATTTTGGAGGACCATTTCAGATCATATTGTATTGCGGTAGGGGGGGCCACCTGACCCTTCCTTTATATCAGGGGAGGCTTGGATTGTGGTGCAGGAGTGTACAGTGCACAGGATACATTGTATCAAGTCATCAGGACGGGGAATTGTGGTGCAGGAGTGTACAGCACACAGGATACATTGTAAGAAGCCATCAGGATATGGGATTGTGGTGTAGGAGTGTGCAGCGCACAGGATACATTGTAACAAGCCATCAGGATGGGGGATTGTGGTGCAGGAGTGTACAGCGCACAGGATACATTATAACAAGCCATCAGGACGGGGGATTGTGGTGCAGGAGTGTACAGCGCACAGGATACATTTTAACAAGCCATCAGGATGGGGGATTGTGGTGCAGGAGTGTACAGCGCACAGGATACATTGTAAGAAGACATCAGGAAGGGGGATTGTGGTGCAGGAGTGTACAGCGCACAGGATACATTGTAACAAGCCATCAGGACGGGGGATTGTGGTGCAGGAGTGTACAGCGCACAGGATACATTTTAACAAGCCATCAGGATGGGGGATTGTGGTGCAGGAGTGTACAGCACACAGGATACATTGTAAGAAGCCATCAGGATGGGGGATTGTGGTGCAGGAGTGTACAGCGCACAGGATACATTGTAACAAGCCTTTCAGGACGGGGGATTGTGGTGCAGGAGTGTACAGTGCACAGGATACATTGTAACAATCCTTCAGGACGGGGGATTGTGGTGCAGGAGTGTACAGCGCACAGGATACATTGTAAGAAGCCATCAGGATGGGGGATTGTGGTGCAGGAGTGTACAGCGCACAGGATGCATTGTAACAAGCTGTCAGGATGGGGGATTGTGGTGCAGGAGTGTACAGTGCACAGGATACATTGTAACAAGCCTTCAGGATGGGGGGATTGTGGTACAGGAGTGTACAGCGCACAGGATACATTGTAAGAAGACATCAGGACAGGGGATTGTGGTGCAGGAGTGTACAGCGCACAGGATACATTGTAAGTAGCCATCAGGATGGGGGATTGTGGTGCAGGAGTGTACAGCGCACAGGATGCATTGTAACAAGCTGTCAGGATGGGGGATTGTGGTGCAGGAGTGTACAGCTCACAGGATGCATTGTAACAAGCCATCAGGATGGGGGATTGTGGTGCAGGAGTGTACAGTACATAGGAAAAATGTTTAGAATTGAGAGTCCTCAGTGGTTGATACCTTTTAATGGCTAACTGAAAAGATGGTAACAAATTGCAAGCTTTCGAGACTACTCAGGTCTCTTCATCAGGCATAGGCTAATACAATATCTGAAGAATCACATATTTATACACAACACAGCACAGAAATAATGCCATAGATAAGACAGGTGACATAAAGCAGAATTACCATTATGTGAATGATAAACAGTTATGTCCATAAATATTGCAACAGTTCATAAATAAGGAGTGTGGATGTTTTATTGTCCTCTGATTGGGGTCTGGTTCTATGTTGTGATGACCCCACACGGTCTGAGGAGCAAATTCCTTAATTGATGTAAAAAGACATAAATCCATGCGACACATTCATTCCTGCACTTAGAGTGTCACAGGTTGTCATCAGTTTATATTCCCATACTCTTCTGTCTCTCTGAGATTTGAAGTTTCCTTTTAATACAAGTAATCTCATATCCATAATTCTGTGATCTGGGATACAAAAATGTATTGCCACAGGTAGATCCATTCTTTTTTCTCTTATTGTATGGCGGTGAGAGTTCATCCTTGTTCTCAGTTTCTGCCCTGTCTCCCCTACATACAGAGCCCCAGTTGGACATTTAGTACAAATAATTAGGTACACCACATTAGAAGTGACGCAGCTGAAGGTACCTGGGATCTTGTAGTCCTGATGTGAATTGAGGATCTTTATCTTGTTCGTGGTCATTATAAATGGACAGGTTTTACATTTCTTCTGGTTGCAAGGAAAGGTTCCTGCAGCTGTTGGAGAGGACAGGGAGCTTCTGACAATGAAACTTCTTATATTTGGGGGCTGCATAAAACACAGTATTGGGGGGTCTGGAAAAATGGATTGTAAGCGGGCATCTTTTTGTAGTAAAGGATATAATTTCCCCTTAGCACCTCCAGATTTGGATTGCAGTTGACCACTAGAGGCACCCGGTTATTATCTTCTTTAGCTTTGTAATGTAGCAGGTGATGTCCAACTGGGGGTCTGTATGTGGGGGAGACAGGGCAAAAGCTTAAAACAAGGATGAATTCTCCCCGCCACACAATAAGAGAAAAAAGAATGGATCTACCTGTGGCAAAACATTTTTGTATCCCAGATCACAGCACCATGGACATGAGATTACTTGTATTAAAAGGTAACCCATTTACACCTATTTCTTCATAGAGTGCAAGCTCTCGGGAGCAGGGCTCCCCGTAATGTCTGATTTCCTATCTGGGGTAAGCGAGTTTCTCATATTACTAATAAGACTCCGGTAGTATTGCTGACATTACACATGAAGGTGCCCGCTCTGATGACGTGTCCTCCAGAGACCGCTGGCATCAGGAGCAGATCGCTGAATTAATTAACAATTACTGGCATCTGTGCACAGAGAAACACCAGGGAAATGGATCAAATCAGCGAGCGGAACAGCAGCAATCAGCGACGTGATGCCAAGCCGAGGCTCAGACGGGCCGCGCCGCCATCTACAGATTCTGTATCTGTGCACAAGTGATGCCATGCAGCCCCTATAAGGCACCATAAGTGCAATGTATAGGAAAGGAGGTGGAAGGCGCCGAGGTGCCCACACAATGTTACACCACCGCCAACCATCTCTGCGTCCACAGGAGATGGCCGGGTACAGAAGGACCACCCAAGGAAGTGCCTTTAGGTTAGAAGACATGGCATAGGTGTATGGCAGCCCCTCATCTCACACTTGCCATGGTCAAGACTACATTATAAATTCTCAATTTTTCCGCAGCATCTGAACTGGATCGTGGAAATTGCATTGATGCATAAAATTCCACTTGCAAAAATTCTGGTTTTTTTTCCCGCTCATTTTTTTTTTCTGCAGGTGTCGGTCCAAAGAAAGCAATAGCATTCTGCTGATTATTGCAGTTTATTTTACTGCATCTTCACCTTTTCTTATTTTTAGGCGTTTTTGGTACAGATTTGATGCAATTTTTACGTGGTTTTCAGTGCTGAAATACTTGGATTTTGATGCAGATTTGATGCATTTTTATGCGGTTTTCAGTGCAGAAATGCATAGATTCTGCACTTACGTGTAAAAATAAATGCAGTTATGTTTTAATTTTTTTCTGAATTTCTTTAAAAAAAAAAGTGGGAAAATTCCAAAAACTGCACATTTCAACAGAAACAAAGAAATGGGAAAAATGCAGTGTTTCCTGCAAGTGCAAACATGGCCTTATGGTTACAGACTCCAATATCACGAAATGCTTCACATACTCCCTGAACCGTCTTTGATGCAGATTTTGTAGCCACTGAATCCTTGTCCATATCCTCTGTGTGATCTTGACGGTTTGTGGCTAAGGCCGGCGTCACACTCGGCGTAAGACAATACGGTCCGTATTTTACGGCCGTAATACGGAGAAATGTTCCCAAAATAGTGATCCGTAGTCAGGGTGTGTCAGCGTATTTTGCGCAAGGCATCCTCCGTATGTAATCCGTATGGCATCCGTACTGCGATATTTTCCCGCAGGCTTGCAAAACCGACATCTAATGGATTTATGTGCTCAAATGTTCGGGAAAACATATATACAGTATATATATATATATATATATATATATATATATATATGTCATTGAGACACATATATATATATATATATATATATATATATATATATAGTCTGTATTTATATTTACTACAGCGCGATATCTGTGAAAAGCCGGTAATTCAATTGCCGGCTTTTCATTTCTCCTTCCCAAACCCGACAGGATATGAGACATGGTTTACAAACAGTAAACCATCTCATATCCCCTTTTTTTTGCATATTCCACACTGCTAATGTTAGTAGTGTGTATGTGCAAAATTTGGGCGCTGTAGCTGCTCAAATAAAGGGTTAAATGGCGGAAAAAATTGGCGTGGGCTCCCGCGCAATTTTCTCCGCCAGAGTGGTAAAGCCAGTGACTGACGGCAGATATTAATAGCCAGGAGAGGGTCCATGGTTATTGGCCCCCCCGTGGCTAAAAACATCTGCCCCCAGCCACCCCAGAAAAGGCACATCTGGAAGATGCGCCTATTCTGGCACTTGGCCACTCTCTTCCCACTCCCGTGTAGTGGTGGGATATGGGGTAATGAAGGGTTAATGCCACCTTGCTATTGTAAGGTGACATTAAGCCAGATTAATATTGGAGAGGCGTCAATTATGACACCTATCCATTATTAATCCAATTGTTTGAAAGGGTTAAAAAACACACACACACATGATTTAAAAGTATTTTAATGAAATAAACACAGCGGTTGTTTTAATATTTTATTGCTCTCTCAATCCATTTGCAGACCCTCGCTTGGCAAAACAATAAACCCACAATATACATACCTTCTGCTGACCTGTCACGTCCCACGAGGTAATCCATCTGAAGGGGTTAAAATAATTTACAAGCAGGAGCCCTGCAAATGCAGCTGTGCTCGTGCTTGTAATTCCCCAGCGAATGAAGGAAATGTAGGTCATTGACCTACATTTCCTTCAGTGGTGGTGATGCGCCCCCTGGTGGATGTCCTCATATGACCTGGAGCGTGGGAAAAAGTTCCCAGGCTGCAGTTCATGAGAACATCCAGCAGGGGCGCATCACCGCCTACAATAGCAAGGTGGCATTAACCCTTCATTACCCCATATCCCACCACTACACGGGAGTGGGAAGAGAGTGGCCAAGTGCCAGAATAGGCGCATCTTCCAGATGTGCCTTTTCTGGGGTGGCTGGGGGCAGATGTTTTTAGCCACGGGGGTTGGGGGGGCAATAACCATGGACCCTCTCCTGGCTATTAATATCTGCCGTCAGTCACTGGCTTTACCACTCTGGAGGAGAAAATTGCGCGGGAGCCCACGCCAATTTTTTCCGCCATTTGACCATTTATTTTAGCAGCTACAGCGCTGAAATTTTGCACATACACACTACTAACATTAGTAGTGTGGAATATGAAAAAAAAAGGGGATATGAGATGGTTTACTGTATGTAAACCATGTCTCATATCCTGTCGGGTTTAGGCAGGAGAAATGAAAAGCCGGCAATTGAATTACAGACTTTTTACTAACACCGCTGCGTATTTCTCGCAAGTCACACTGCTGGTCCGTGTGGAATCCGTATTTTTCTCGCCCCCATAGACTTTCATTGGCGATTTTTTTGCGCAATACGCTGACAAACGCAGCATGCTGCGATTTTGTACGGCCGTAGAACGCCGTATATTACGGATCCGTAATATACGGCTGATAGGACTAGACCCATTGAGAATCATTGTGCCGTATGTTATGCGAGTTTTACGCACGTAGTTTCTGCGCTCTTACGTCCGTAAAACTCGCATGTGTGACGGCAGCCTAAGTCTGTGCTCACACGATGAATTTATTTTTTTTGCTGCGATTTCCTGACATCAGTACATATGCATTGTGTGAACATGGCCCTCTACCCTCTCCCTATCTAAAAGTCAATTACAAAAGCGCCACAAAGTGATGAGACCACTAGGATGAGCGGAATTCACCTTTAAGTACCACGTTACTATGTATCACGTAATGGTGTTTAGATACTTGAGATGGAGGCGGCTCCGGATCCTTCACAATATTTTAATCTCTCATCTATTAGAAGCAACCGAGTAGAACATGGACTGTAATTACCCCCTTCCCCGCTTCTCGGACGTATGATGAATGGTGCCTCCATTATAAGTCGAGATGTCGGAGTTCGATGAGATGGATAATAATATTTAATCGTCGCTCGCCCGAGGGGCAGGTCGCAAATCTGAAATATTGCTTAATTAAACAGAAAAATTGAATTTTGCAGATGATTTACTCCATATTCACCCAGTGATGCCCCCTGTCTATTTATAGGGAGGATCCAGTCTGTCTGTACGCCGAATGGGGAAACTTGTCTTTTGCTTGTCCTGGATACACAGGTTGTAGAACGCACAGATTTCAGAAGACATTGTTGAAAATTTGAAAAGGGATCAATTAACTCACCTGTCCGGGTGCACGGCGAAATACTCCAGCACGGCAAAATACTCCAGCACGGCAAAATGCCCCAGCAAGGCAAAATACTCCAGCATGGCGAAATTCTCCAGCACGGCAAAATACTCCATCACAGCAAAATGCTCCAGCATGGCAAAATGCTCCAGCACGGCAAAATACTCCAGCACGGCAAAATGCTCCAGCATGGTGAAATACTCCAGCACGGCGAAATACTCCAGCACGGCAAAATGCTCCAGCACGGCAAAATGCTCCAGCACGGCGAAATACTCCAGCACGGCGAAATACTCCAGCACGGTGAAATTCTCCAGCACGGCGAAATACTCCAGCACGGCAAAATGCTCCAGCATGGTGAAATACTCCAGCTTGGTGAAATATTCCAGCACGGCGAAATTCTCCAGCATGGCAAAATGCTCCAGCACGGCGAAATACTCCAGCACGGCGAAATACTCCAGCACGGCAAAATGCTCCAGCACGGCGAAATACTCCAGCACGGTGAAATACTCCAGCACGGCGAAATACTCCAGCACGGCGAAATACTCCAGCACGGCAAAATACTCCAGCACGGTGAAATACTCCAGCACGGCAAAATACTCCAGCATGGCAAAATACTCCAGCACAGCAAAATGCTCCAGCACGGCAAAATGCTCCAGCACGGCGAAATACTCCAGCACGGCGAAATACTCCAGCACGGGGAAATTCTTCAGCACAGCGAAATACTTTAGCACGGCGAAATACTCCAGCACGGCGAAATACTCCAGCACAGTGAAATACTTCAGCACGGTGAAATATTCCAACACGTTGAAAATCTCCAGCACGGCGAAATACTCCAGCACGGTGAAATTCTCCAACACGGCGAAATTCTCCAGCACAGCGAAATACTCCAGCACGGTGAAATACTCCAACACGGTGAAATACTCCAACACGGCGAAATACTCCAGCACTGTGAAATTCTCCAGTAATGGCAACAGTCCAATCGATAACCATCACACACATCTTCTTAAAAGAATTGCTTTATTATTCCAGAGGTATAAAAGTATAAAAAAATGGTTGAAACACAAACGTTAAAAACTAAGAAAAGAAATATCCACTGCGCTCCCTGGCAACATGTTTCAGACCTGCACAGTCCTTTGTCCAGCCTCAAAGACAATGCAGGTCTGAAACATGTTGCCTGGGAGCGCAGCGAATATTTATTTTCTGACTTTTTAATTTTTGTTTTTCAACCCTTTTTTGATACTTTTATACCACTGGATCAATAAAGCAATTCTTTAAAGAAGACATGAGTTACGGCTATCGTTTGGACTTTAGCTACTGTTGAAAATTTGTGCCAAAATTTCTCAACTTTGGACGCATAAACCGATTAATCAAGATTGGCATTTCGCCCGTTGTAAGATGTGTGCGCCTCTTTGATGAATTTGGCCCATTTTTTCAGATGCAGTGTACCGTAAAAATGTTTCTCCAACTAAAGAACGGAGTGTTTATGCCGTCATTTACGCCACTTCTATGGTGCAACTTTTGACAAAATTGTTGGGTGAGATTAGCCATGCTCCGGTCACTTTTCAAAAAGTTGGCAGAGCAGGTCAGGAATGCCGTAAAGATTCCAAAATCTGGAAATAATTGTCCAACTTCAAGCCCTTTAAGGACAGAATTCTGTCAAGAACTTCTCTATGGATTGGGAAGTAAGACTTTTGGGCATTTTGCAGCTCATTCAAGAAAGGGTATGAGGATGGGTGTAAACACAATGAAACGGGTGTTGCTTAAAATGTGACACCAAGCAACAAATTGTGCCAAAGTTCAGGCTTCAGAAAAGTTGGAAAAGTTAGATGAAGTGTCTAAAAAGTTATGCTAAAGTTTATCATCCGGCAGGAGCCAACGTGAAGAATCTGTATAAGTTTTCTTTGCACTGGATTCGTAAGGGCTTTGTGCACACAGAGAAGAAAGGAAACGCTCCTTCTTTTTGGGGAGTTTTTGTAACAGATTTCCGTTTACGGAAACAGTTTTGAAGATTATTTCAAAAGTTTGGGGAAAGTTTTTTCTTTTTCCCTTTTTGATTACTTTGGAGCCAACATGCACATTTTTTTTCCTTCACCAAAACCTCAAATTAAAAGATTGAACTAATATTACTTTTAGTACATCTCCAATATCGCGCATTGCGCTAAGGGTTCTGTGCACACGGAATATTTTTGCAGAGTTTTTGGAGCAGAAACTCCAACTTTTTGAGATTTTCCGCTGCAAAAAGCCTCAGTGTGCACAAACCCTAATACCGTCACCCCATTATCCCCCAATTATATTATCTAATAATTTTTCCCCTTTTCTATACCATCTTGGATTACGTCCCCCCCAATCTGAGTAGGAGATGTAGTTACGAATCATCCACCTGCTACTACATTTATCTCTATTTCCTTCACTGATTCACTGTAACAACACGTGCAGGACTAATATGGATTTCCAACTTCTGCAGACACACAATTGCGACAGCAAGCAGAGGCTTTGAAAATGCTGAAAAATTGAAAAACAAAAGGTGGCTGGTCCAATGGACAATGACTGGAGGCAAACCTCGTCCTCTCTCTGCGCCGGCGGGGATTTGCAGAATCTCAGTCCCGGGTTAAAATCTGGTGTTTTGCTACAATTTGCAACATTTATAATAAATGTAATTGTCCCTGATGATTCGTTCCAGCACCTTTCCCTAAAAGTGAAAAATTGCCAAATTTTGAAAAGTTTTAAAAAAGTTTCCAAAGTGGCGCAAAAGTTTAACAAAAGTTTAACAAAAGTTGGCGTTACTTTGTTACTTGAGAATATGACCGGCCTGAAATGAGGTTATTGTCGAGGACGTTGGCGCGGAGCGGCGCGACCTTCTCCTGGGACTCGGCCAACGCTTTGCCGACCTTGGGAGTCCTGTCCGTCATGGCGTCCGCTGCTCGTCACCAACCGAGCGAGTCTCAAACCACACAAGATTCTGTCAGAGATTCTAATTAACCTCAAGGTGACGTTCGATCGCTCCACAGAGAAGCCTTGCGTCTGACAAGTGTAAATATCACTTTCATGTCAGCAACAAACGGCGCGGAGGATCGTGCCAGCGCAGTACGGACGGCGGCCCTTCGCAAGGAGCGCCGCGCGGGATGACTGCTGCTTCATTATATGAGCGGAGGGTTGGGATCCTTGTAAGATAAATGAGAATTAATATGGAGAATAACTGGAGACCGTGCAGAATACGGGATTCTTATATTACGGCTTATTTCATCCCTTAATTGCAACTCTCGGCCTCTAGGTGGCGCTGTGATACTTCAAACATGATTTCCTAGAAGTGTAACCAATAGGTGGCGCTATGGAAAACTGATCCTGACCATCTAAACATAAGGAACGTGGTATTATGTAAATATTCTCTAGTCACATCCAAAGCTGCATTCCGAATTTAGATTCTGCGGACACAACCCACGTTGCTCATACAGTCCTGTAGACGAGGACATTTTTCAATAACGATGCAGATCTTGTCATGGATGTTTGATATCAAACGATATCTCATTATTTAAGATTAAGTTATAGCAAACTAAAAAAAAAAACATCAGAGTTGTCATGGGGACAAATAACAGTCAGCATGGGTTAAGTCATGTCAGCATCCATTGACCAATAAATAATATTAAATGTTATCTAATGCATTCCATCTCCTCAGTGGGGGCGTCCCTATGACAGCTCTTCCTGTTCAGCCTTTTAGGGACCTTATTACAGTGTATGAACCTGTTCACATCTGCCAAGAAAATAATCAGCAAATGACATCATATGTCTCATATTTTCAATTTAGCAAAAATAATGTCTGATATACAGTGCCTACAAGTAGTATTCAACCCCCTGCAGATTTAGCAGGTTTACACATTTGGAATTAACTTGGCATTGTGACATTTGGACTGTAGATCAGCCTGGAAGTGTGAAATGCACTGCAGCAAAAAAGAATGTTATTTCTTTGTTTATTTTTTTTTTAAATTGTGAAAAGTTTTTTCAGAGGGTCATTTATTATTCAACCCCTCAACCCACCAGAATTCTGTTTGGTTCCCCTAAAGTATTAAGAAGTAGTTCAGGCACAAAGAACAATGAGCTTCACATGTTTGGATTAATTATCTCTTTTTCCAGCCTTTTCTGACTATTTAAGACCCTCCCCAAACTTGTGAACAGCACTCATACATGGTCAACATGAGAAAGACAAAGGAGCATTCCAAGGCCATCAGAGACAAGATCGTGGAGGGTCACAAGGCTGGCAAGGGGTACAAAACCCTTTCCAAGGAGTTGGGCCTACCTGTCTCCACTGTTGGGAGCATCATCCGGAAGTGGAAGGCTTATGGAACTACTGTTAGCCTTCCATGGCCTGGACAGCCTTTGAAAGTTTCCTCCCGTGCCGAGGCCAGGCTTGTTCGAAGAGTCAAGGCTATCCCAAGGACAACAAGGAAGGAGCTCCGGGAAGATCTCATGGCAGTGGGGACATTGGTTTCAGTCAATACCATAAGTAACGTACTCCACCGCAATGGTCTCCGTTCCAGACGAGCCCGTAAGGTACCTTTACTTTCAAAGCGTCATGTCAAGGCTTGTCTACAGTTTGCTCATGATCACTTGGAGGACTCTGAGACTGACTGGTTCAAGGTTCTCTGGTCTGATGAGACCAAGATCGAGATCTTTGGTGCCAACCACACACGTGACGTTTGGAGACTGGATGGCACTGCATACGACCCCAAGAATACCATCCCTACAGTCAAGCATGGTGGTGGCAGCATCATGCTGTGGGGCTGTTTCTCAGCCAAGGGGCCTGGCCATCTGGTCCGTATCCATGGGAAGATGGATAGCACGGCCTACCTGGAGATTTTGGCCAAGAACCTCCGCTCCTCCATCAAGGATCTTAAGATGGGTCGTCATTTCATCTTCCAACAAGACAACGACCCAAAGCACACAGCCAAGAAAACCAAGGCCTGGTTCAAGAGGCAAAAAATCAAGGTGTTGCAGTGGCCTAGTCAGTCTCCTGACCTTAACCCAATTGAAAACTTGTGGAAGGAGCTCAAGATTAAAGTCCACATGAGACACCCAAAGAACCTAGATAACTTGGAGAAGATCTGCATGGAGGAGTGGGCCAAGATAACTCCAGAGACCTGTGCCGGCCTGATCAGGTCTTATAAAAGACGATTATTAGCTGTAATTGCAAACAAAGGTTATTCCACAAAATATGAAACCTAGGGGTTGAATAATAATTGACCCACACTTTTATGTTTAAAATTTATAAAAATTTAACTGCGCAACAAAACTTTTTGGTTTGTAAGATTTATGCATCTGTTAATAAATCCTGCTCTTGTTTGAAGTTTGAAGGCTCTAACTTATTTGCATCTTATTAAACCTGCTAAATCTGCAGGGGGTTGAATACTACTTGTAGGCACTGTATGGACAGATATACCCCTCTCTTAAAGGGACAAAAAAAAAGTATCCCTTATAACATGCTGATCGCTGAGGTTCCTTAAAGGGATAAAAATAAAAGTTTCCCCTATAACTTGCTGATCACTGGGGGTCCGACTGGGAGTCCTTAAAGGGATAAAAAAAATAAAAGTATCTCCTATAACTTGCTGGTGACTGGGGGTCCTTAAAGGGATAAAAATAAAAGTATCCCCTATAACTTGCTGATCACTGGGGGTCCTTAAAGGGATAACAAAATAAAAGTATCCCTTACAGCTTTCTGATCACTGGGGGTCCGACTGGGAGGTCCTTAAAATGATGAAATAAAATAAAAGTATCCCTTATAACTTGCTGATCACTGGGGGCCCTTAAAGGGATAAAAATAAAAGTATCCCTTATAACTTGCTGATCACTGGTGGTCCTTAAAGGGATAAAAATAATAAAAGTATCCCCTATTACTTGCTGATCACTGGGGGTCCGACTGTGGGTCCTTAAAGGGATAAAAAAATAAAAGTATCCCTTATAACTTGCTGATCACTGGGGGTCCTTAAAGGGATAAAAAATAAAAGTATTCCCTATAAATGTGCTGGTCTCTGGGGGTCCGATTGGCGGTCCTTAAAGGGATAAAAATAAAATAACAGTATTCCCTATAACTTGCTGATCACTGGGGGTCCGACTGGGGGTCCTTAAAGGGATAAAAAATAAAAGTATCCCTTATAACTTGCTGATCACTGGGGGTCCTTAAAGGGATAAAAATAAATTAAAAGTATCCCCTATAACTTGCTGATCTTTGGGGGTCCTTAAAGGGATAAAAATAAAATAAAAGTATCCCTTATAACTTGCTGATCACTGGGGGTCTTACAGCCCCAGTGATCCCAATATTAGGGCTCTGCAACCCTGGAAACAGGGCTCGTCCTGAATATATTACAGGCTGTTTCCAGAGGCCGAGCATGAGCACATACACTCCATTCAGGATGAGCCCCCTTTCCCAGGGTTACAAAGTCCTAATCTTGGCATTTCCTGGGGGTTCCCAGTAGTCAGACACCTCAGCAATCAGCAAGTTAACCTCTACTCACAAGATAGGGAATAACTTGATTCTTTGGGGGGGGGGGGAACGCCCCTTTAAGTGGGTGTTTGATTTGGAAAACCCAATTTTCTATCATGGAAAGGGAATTAATAATTCACTCCCAAATATCCAGACAGGAGAGCGGACACAACCCCTCCATATTTTTATTTCAACGAACACCATGCAATTCCTCATTTCCCCTGTGGAGGCGCTGTAGAATAAAAATGAACACTTTCTGCCAGGTTTGTTGGCTGATCGCTGGGGATCTCAGCAGCTGATTTTGAGGAGGTGGGAGCCCTTTAAACCTCCTGGGGGGGTAACATTGCGCTTTAAGCAGGAGCTTGATCGTTATATATATATCTCTGCTTCCAAGCTGTAAAGGTGACATAACGCGGCTCGGACCGCGCTTACATCAGAGGCTTAACGGTAATGGTTCACACTCCACGAACGAGGAACGTCTTAATAATAATATATTGTTACGGCCAGAGCTGCCGCGCTGCAGCCATTGGCCGATTCTCACCGCCAGGCATACTCCTCGTCTTCCTCTTCCCAGGCTTGATGAGATGAATAGCCATTATTAAAGTCAGCCCCGGCCCCCCGTTAAGATAAGAATCCGACAGAACGCGGCTTTTTCACCGCCGAGCCCCCCCGTGGAGTGTCATTAAACTGAATCAATCGAGGCGATTAAGTTACTGTTTGGAAACGACTTTGCGTGAAATGCGCCGGCACGGAAAAAGAAATCCAATTTCTAAATTCTGACATCCTGATTGATGGCCGATGCCTCGTTCCCAGTGGCGGAGGATTTGTGGAGTCGAGCGCTCAAACAAGACTTCTCTTGGTGGAGATGTTGGAACTTCCCGAGCTGAGATGAAATGTGAAAATTGGAAACTGACAATCAGGAACAGAAAAAAAAAAGAAGAAGAGAATAAATTGTAAATGCCGACAGATGAGGAAGGCCGGGAGAAAAAAAAAAGTGTCTAAAACAACTGCGGTCTCTGGAAAACGCCGAAAAAGGAAGCAGAAGAACAAAAGATAGAAGTGATGGAACTCCAGTGATACAATGTTGCAATTTGAAATGGAACTGTCAATATTTACTAAATAAAGCGCGGTCAGTAAACAATGAAAACTTCTGCAATGTTCCAATGTACTTTATTGTTTCAATCTCTCGTTATTTCAAGATCTCTGCTTGCTGTCAGCCAAAGAAAATAATCATTGTTCAAGGAACAACTAAAAATGATGAGCGAAGATCGGGGCAGAAAACAATTTTGATCTGCTGTGGCATTTAGATCTGCACTGAAATATAATATTTCCTTTCACTGACAGCAAACAGAGATCTTAGGAAATGGAGAATCCTTGGTTGAAGTCTGTACTGATGAAACGCTGAGAGTTCGTCGCAATGTATCATTGTAGTCAAGGATGAAGAATGAAGATCAGCCCAGGAGACACACATGGACTTCTTGCTAAGAGGAATGTTTACATTCACTGACAGGAAGAAGGGATCTTGAAAATGCCGACAAGTCTATTATAATACTAAAAATACTATTAAAGACCCAAGATTGTTGGATATTTTGCATTCGCTCCAATGAGGTTGCAGTTACGTCAGTGACATGAAGTGATGCTTCAGAATGGAATCCAACCTCAGGGTCAGGTTCAGGGGTGAAGAACCAGACAATACTCCAAAAACAGGACCTCCCAATGCATGGTCTATAAAGATTTTTTGACATATAGAATTTCATCAGTAAGGGAGCAGTGACACCGCAACATTATAATCCTTTATCACCAATAGGGATGAATGGACCTGTGGAAGTTCGGGTTTTGGTACCAGACCCGAATTTTATTCAAAAGATTGATTCAAGTACCAGAACTGGAGCCAAACTTGAACCAGATTGAAGATAATGGGGACCCAGACTTGTGAACAGAAAAATCTCTCTCGTATTGTCTCCAGACTTTTTACGGAACTCTGAACATTGCACCGAACTTCCCCTCAGAACCCCAAACATTGCACCGAACTGTCCCCGGAACTCCAAACATTGCACTGAACTTCCCCCGGAACTCCAAACATTGCACCGAACTTCCCCCAGAACTCCGAACATTACACCAGAACTTCCCCCAGAACTCCGAACATTGCACCGAACTTCCCCCAGAACTCCGAACATTGCACCAGAACTTCCCCCAGAACTCCGAACATTGCACCAGAACTTCCCCCAGAACTCCGAACATTGCACCGGGGCTTCCCCCAGAACTCCGAATATTGCACCGAACTTCCCCCAGAACTCCGAACATTGCACCAGAACTTCCCCCAGAACTCCGAACATTGCACCGAACTTCCCCCAGAACTCCGAACATTGCACCAGAACTTCCCCCAGAACTCCGAACATTGCACCAGAACTTCCCCCAGAACTCCGAACATTGCACCGGGGCTTCCCCCAGAACTCCGAATATTGCACCGAACTTCCCCCGGAACTCCTAACATTGCACTGAACTTACCCGGAACTCCAAACATTGCACCGAACTTCCCCCGGAACTCCGAACATTGCACCGGACTTCCCCCAGAACTCCAAGCATTGCACCGAACGTCTCCCGGAACTCCGAACATTGCACCGAACTTCCTACGGAACTACAAACATTGCACCGAACTTCCCCCAGAACTCCGAACATTGCACCGGGGCTTCCCCCAGAACTCCGAAGATTGCACCGGGACTTCCCCCAGAACTCCGAACATTGCACCAGGGCTTCCCCCAGAACTCCAAACATTGCACCGAACTTCCCCCAGAACTCCGAACATTGCACCGAACTTCTCCCAGAACTCCGAACATTACACCGGGACTTCCCCCGGAACTCCAAACATTGCACCGAACTTCCCCCAGAACTCTGAACATTGCACTGGGACTTCCCCCAGAACTCTGAACATTGCACCGGGACTTCCCCCAGAACTCCAAACATTGCACCGGGGCTTCCCCCAGAACTCCGAACATTGCACCGAACTTCCCCCGGAACTCCGAACATTGCACTGGACTTCCCCCGGAACTCCGAACATTGCACCGGGACTTCCCCTGAACTCTGAACATTGCACCAGGACTTCCACCGAACTCCGAACATTGCACCGGGACTTCCCCTGAACTCTGAACATTGCACCAGGACTTCCCCCGAACTCTGAACATTGCACCGGGACTTCCCCCGAACTCTGAACATTGCACCGGGACTTCCCCCGGAACTCCGAACATTGCACCGAACTTCCCCTGGAACTCCGAACATTGCACCGAACTTCCCCTGGAACTCCGAACATTGCACCGAACTTCCCCCAGAACTCCGAACATTGCACCGGGACTTCCCCCAGAACTCCGAACATTGCACCGAACTTCCCCTGGAACTCCAAACATTGCACCGAACTTCCCCCAGAACTTCGAACATTGCACCGGGACTTCCCCCGGAACTCCGAACATTGCACCGAACTTCCCCTGGAGCTCCGAACATTGCACCGAACTTCCCCCGGAACTCCAAACATTGCACCGAACTTCCCCCAGAACTCCAAACATTGCACCGAACTTCCCCTGGAACTCCGAACATTGCACCGAACTTCCCCTGGAACTCCGAACATTGCACCGAACTTCCCCCAGAACTCCGAACATTGCACCGAACTTCCCCTGGAACTCCGAACATTGCACCGAACTTCCCCCAGAACTCCGAACATTGCACCGAACTTCCCCTGGAACTCCGAACATTGCACCGAACTTCCCCTGGAACTCCGAACATTGCACCGAACTTCCCCCGGAACTCCGAACATTGCACCGAAATTCCCCTGGAACTCCGAACATTGCACCGAACTTCCCCTGGAACTCCAAACATTGCACCGGACTTCACCCGGAACTCCAAACATTGCACCGAACTTCTCCCAGAACTCCGAACATTGCACCGAACTTCTCCTGGAACTTTGAACATTTGCACCGGACTTCCCCCGGAACTCCGAACATTGGAGTGGACTTCCCCCGGAACTCCGAACATTGCACCGGACTTCCCCCAGAACTCCAAGCATTGCACCGAACGTCTCCCGGAACTCCGAACATTGCACCGAACTTCCTACGGAACTACAAACATTGCACCGAACTTCCCCCAGAACTCCGAACATTGCACCGGGGCTTCCCCCAGAACTCCGAAGATTGCACCGGGACTTCCCCCAGAACTCCGAACATTGCACCAGGGCTTCCCCCAGAACTCCAAACATTGCACCGAACTTCCCCCAGAACTCCGAACATTGCACCGAACTTCTCCCAGAACTCCGAACATTACACCGGGACTTCCCCCGGAACTCCAAACATTGCACCGAACTTCCCCCAGAACTCTGAACATTGCACCGGGACTTCCCCCAGAACTCTGAACATTGCACCGGGACTTCCCCCAGAACTCCAAACATTGCACCGGGGCTTCCCCCAGAACTCCGAACATTGCACCGAACTTCCCCCGGAACTCCGAACATTGCACCGGACTTCCCCCGGAACTCCGAACATTGCACCGGGACTTCCCCTGAACTCTGAACATTGCACCAGGACTTCCACCGAACTCCGAACATTGCACAGGGACTTCCCCTGAACTCTGAACATTGCACCAGGACTTCCCCCGAACTCTGAACATTGCACCGGGACTTCCCCCGAACTCTGAACATTGCACCGGGACTTCCCCCGGAACTCCGAACATTGCACCGAACTTCCCCTGGAACTCCGAACATTGCACCGAACTTCCCCTGGAACTCCGAACATTGCACCGAACTTCCCCCAGAACTCCGAACATTGCACCGAACTTCCCCTGGAACTCCAAACATTGCACCGAACTTCCCCCAGAACTTCGAACATTGCACCGGGACTTCCCCCGGAACTCCGAACATTGCACCGAACTTCCCCTGGAGCTCCGAACATTGCACCGAACTTCCCCCCGGAACTCCAAACATTGCACCGAACTTCCCCCAGAACTCCAAACATTGCACCGAACTTCCCCCAGAACTCCAAACATTGCACCGAACTTCCCCTGGAACTCCAAACATTGCACCGAACTTCCCCTGGAACTCCGAACATTGCACCGAACTTCCCCTGGAACTCCGAACATTGCACCGGACTTCCCCCGGAACTCCGAACATTGCACCGGGACTTCCCCTGAACTCTGAACATTGCACCAGGACTTCCACCGAACTCCGAACATTGCACAGGGACTTCCCCTGAACTCTGAACATTGCACCAGGACTTCCCCCGAACTCTGAACATTGCACCGGGACTTCCCCCGAACTCTGAACATTGCACCGGGACTTCCCCCGGAACTCCGAACATTGCACCGAACTTCCCCTGGAACTCCGAACATTGCACCGAACTTCCCCTGGAACTCCGAACATTGCACCGAACTTCCCCCAGAACTCCGAACATTGCACCGAACTTCCCCTGGAACTCCAAACATTGCACCGAACTTCCCCCAGAACTTCGAACATTGCACCGGGACTCATTGCACCGAACTTCCCCTGGAGCTCCGAACATTGCACCGAACTTCCCCCCGGAACTCCAAACATTGCACCGAACTTCCCCCAGAACTCCAAACATTGCACCGAACTTCCCCCAGAACTCCAAACATTGCACCGAACTTCCCCTGGAACTCCGAACATTGCACCGAACTTCCCCTGGAACTCCGAACATTGCACCGAACTTCCCCCAGAACTCCGAACATTGCACCGAACTTCCCCTGGAACTCCGAACATTGCACCGAACTTCCCCCAGAACTCCGAACATTGCACCGAACTTCCCCTGGAACTCCGAACATTGCACCGAACTTCCCCTGGAACTCCGAACGTTGCACCGAACTTCCCCCGGAACTCCGAACATTGCACCGAACTTCCCCTGGAACTCCGAACATTGCACCGAACTTCCCCTGGAACTCCAAACATTGCACCGGACTTCACCCGGAACTCCAAACATTGCACCGAACTTCTCCCAGAACTCCGAACATTGCACCGAACTTCTCCTGGAACTTTGAACATTTGCACCGGACTTCCCCCGGAACTCTGATCATTGGAGTGGACTTCCCCTGGAACTCCGAACATTGCACCGGACTTCTCCCAGAACTCCGAACATTGCACCGGACTTCCCCTGGAACTCTGAACATTGGAGCGGACTTCCCCTGGAACTCCGAACATTGGAGCGGACTTCCCCTGGAACTCTGAACATTGGAGCGGACTTCCAGGGAAAGTCCGTGTTCAGCGTTTAGCACTTGACACTGATTCATAATGGTACAAAATACTCAAAAAAATTCAATTCTGTTCCAAAATGACTGATTTTCTCCCTCCTGATCCAATTATTTTTACCTAAATAAGGCTCATTCTAATCAGAGTGCAGTTCCACTTTAAGCATCTTACCTGCGCCCCCCCATATGCCTGAGCCCCCCATATACGTTTCGCTTCATAGATATTTATAAAGGATTAAGCAACCTTTAAATATTAAAGGCTCCGCGCTGAGAAGAGCATTGTGCCCCGATATCCGCGCCTCGTATATCCACATGACATCTCATCACTGGGTGCAGAAGTCTCACAACAGATGTGGGCTCTGTTATGTAACGCCAGTCCCTATAGGACCCCAGGGGCCCGCTACCATATCTGCAGGGGTTTCCATCAGCTGTTGGCTCTTATATGCCGTGGCCTCTGCAGCAGATGGCGGCACAATTCCTCGGCCCAGATTGTTTTAGATGTCGGTGCCCAGATTTCTCTGCCTCCTTTGGTGGAGTTTAGAGGATACGCAGCAATTACTCAGCGCTCGCAGCTAATGGCTCCTGGATGAATGATGCCCCCGGCTGGTGCACGGCCCTGCTGGGTGGGGGGATCAAATGCCCATTCATGCCATTTATACGCACCGCACACATGGAGCAAGTTGTAGCAATGGAGAACTAGACCCATCTGTAACTGATGAGCAGAGGAGTGTGGCTCCCGCGTGAGGAACTGCAGGGGACACTGTGGCCCCCTCGTGGGGCATTGCAGTGGTTACTGTGGGCCCCACATGAGGCATTGCAGACGCACAGAATGCCGCCTTGTGACCGTCACCTTCCTTGGTATAAACAGTTCCTCGGAGAGATATTTGTATTGTCCCCTTATATACTTATACATGGTTATTAGATCGTCTCTCAGTCATCTTATTTCTAGACTAAATAATCCTAATGTTGCTTATCTCTCTGGGTATTATAGTTCCCCCATCCCCTTTATTAATTTTGTTGCCCTCCATTGTACTTGCTCTAGTTCCATTATATCCTTCCTGAGCACCGGTGCCCAAAACTGTACACAGTACTCCATGTGCGGTCTAACCAGGGATTTGTACAGAGGCAGTATAATGGTCTCATCCTGTGTATCCAGACCTCTTTTAATTTGTTAAATGATGACATGAAATCAATTTTTTTAAGGAGCAAAGATGTCACCAGAGGAAGCGGGAGAGCAGCCCTGCGGAGGTCACAGCCGAGCTGTAACGTCAGAAGTGACGAGGACACGTCTGTGTATTCAAAATCACTATCCACAGAAGATGCCCAGGTTATACCAGCTATACATACAGGAGATACCCAGGTTATACCAGCTACATATATATGCACAGTAATCATGCCTAGGGTATAGCAGCCTGATTTACCGTTAGTGCGCTTGTGATTATCTAGGTGTGTAGATGAGAAACACATTTCTGCTTTCAGAAATTCCATTCGATAAATTAAACATTGCGGTTCATGATCCCTGATCCTTTATGGATTTTCCCTGTGAATCTCACAGGGGAAGATCATTGTGCATAATTTACAGGGGTCCGGGGCGTGTGGGGGTCCTGTCCTGTGCACTGTAGGGGGGGGGGGGGGGAGATTTCCTAGACTGAGACTCTTATAACTGAGGTGGGGGCTTAGTACTAAGAGTGCTCCCTCTAGTGGTGGAAGTGAGGACGAACGAGCGGAGGGCAATAACAAGCTGCACTCACTCTTGTACGCTCATTTATTATATAATGCTAAGCTTAATAGACCCGTTGTCCCTATGATAACTCTGACTGTCCTGACAAGAGTGTTATCATAGGGACTCAGCAGATTTGATTTGTCTCAAATGAGATGAAATCTAAACATTTGTGTGATAGATTCTTTATCCGTCCTAAGCACCAGCACCCCCCATGGGGCAATTACCAAAGATCAAATCACCAGGGTATGTGAACTTTTGAGCACAACTGTGCATTACATTACTAATCCTGAGTTATATCCTGTATTATACCCCAGAGCTGCACTCACTATTCTGCTGGTGCAGTCACTGTGTACATACATTACATTACTAATCCTGAGTTATATCCTGTATTATACCCCAGAGCTGCACTCACTATTCTGCTGGTGCAGTCTCTGTGTACATACATTACATTACTGATCCTGAGTTACATCCTGCATTATACCTCAGAGCTGCACTCACTAGTCTGCTGGTGCAGTCACTGTGTACATACATTACTGATCCTGAGTTACATCCTGTATTATACTCTAGAGCTGCGCTCACTATTCTGCTGGTGCAGTCACTGTGTACATACATTACATTACTGATCCTGAGTTACATCCTGTGTTATACTCTAGAGCTGCGCTCACTATTCTGCTGGTGCAGTCACTGTGTACATATATTGCATTACTGATCCTGAGTTACCTTCTGTTTTATACTCAAGAGCTGCACTCACTATTCTGCTGGTGCAGTCTCTGTGTACATACATTACATTACTGATCCTGAGTTACATCCTGCATTATACCTCAGAGCTGCACTCACTAGTCTGCTGGTGCAGTCACTGTGTACATACGTTACATTACTGATCCTGAGTTACATCCTGTATTATACTCCAGAGCTGCGCTCACTATTCTGCTGGTGCAGTCACTGTGTACATACATTACATTACTGATCCTGAGTTACATCCTGTATTATACTCCAGAGCTGCACTCACTATTCTGCTGGTGCAGTCACTGTGTACATACATTACATTACTGATCCTGAGTTACCTTCTGTTTTATACCCCAGAGCTGCACTCACTATTCTGCTGGTGCAGTCACTGTGTACATACATTACATTACTCATGCTCGCTGACAGTCCTCTCGGAGTTCTCACTCTCTTCAGATAATGAGTCTAATTTCCTGTGAGAACAAATGGGATTTAATCAATTAGCGCTTTATTCGGATGGAGACCGCGGTAGCATTGAACGAGTGTCTTCTCCCCACTTTCTCCCATATGATGTTCTCACCCTTAGGTGGTCCTGCGTAATGAAGCTCAGGCAGAGCGATGGGGGGACGAGGGCCGCGGGGTCCGACAAGTGTGGGGTCCAACAGGAAAAGCAGAGAATGGAAACTGGAGGCCAATCCCGGAGGAAGATATGGGTTTGGAGAAATGTAATGTATAAGGAACCTTCGCCCGAATGTATCATTGAGCATCAAGGACCCTCAGCGGATAAGTGTGGGGTCATCGAGTCCCCGACCCTTGTAGCAATCCTGAGCACCTTTACAGATGTATGTGTAATGCCAGCTTCAGGGGCATACCGCCCATGGTGAGGGGGCTCCACAGATGGCCCTATACCTGCTCAGCGCGAGCACCACAAATAGAGTTTAATTTTGATGTAGAGGCATTGTGTTTTGAGCTGGCGCTGTATAGCGGTATTATTTGGTTACTGTATGGCAGTGCTATTTATTCACTGTATAGTGGTATTTGAGCATTGTATGGTGGTATTATTTGAGCACTGTATTTGGTCACTGGATTGACAATATGCCTTGCAGCTGGCACACGGCATAAATCCGTCTCCATCTATCTGATTGCAGTTACTTTTGCAGTCTCTAGGGGGAAGACCCGGTCACTTGAGTTTCGATCCACCAAAGATCCGTCTGTGCCCCTGAATATTTATGAAGCCCCCAATAGACCCCTCCAGATCTGAAGTGCAAATGGGAAAATAATTTCCAAGCTTTCAAGCCACTTCCAACATTTCGTCAGCTCAGTCGGGGTCATCACCTCTCAACATGGTTGGAACACTGCCAATCGAAACAGTCGCCATGGAAACAACCTCTCAGCAAAATCCTTAAAAGCCGAAGTCCATTTCCTCAACACTTACCGGAAGAGGAATCAGGACAAACCAGAAGGAAAGTCATCCAAAGTTCACGACTCCCCAAAAACATTGGAAGTAACTGTTCCCTATCCTGTCATTGGTCTGTCAGCCCAGCGTTGACAGAGTCCAAGTGACAACCAGTATCATTTTTCTTGCAGCTTTAGATGTGTTTGGAGTATAAAACACGATGTAACAAACGTTTTTTCAAAGTTCCGCTGCACGATCTGTACATTTCCACCATGACATCAATGATCCGTGTGTTCTGCCCAGCATCCTGGCACCTGCTGCCCAGCGACAGGGATCATCCCGTCAATATTTCTGTATTAACTGCTAAAAGTTCTGCTGAGTGGAAAGACGTATAATTTCCCATTTACATTCAGGTCAGACGAGGTCGCACCTGCTCCAGCAGATTACAGGCTCCATCCGCACCACTCCACTGCATTCGAGCCCTCTCACCTCCTCCTGACATTCGGAAATGCAGATTTCAAGGGCTCCTCTTCTCGGCACCGCTGATTGCATGGCCATCTTTTATTACGTACGAACATCTGGATTTATCTACAAATTCTACTTTAGATCTGAGCCCTTCTGAGAATTTAAAAGGACCCTAAAAAAAATTCAAGCAATTTCTCCCCATTCACCTACCCAGATGCCCCCCTTTCAATCTTCTCTACCCCGTATGAAGCCCCCCAAATCTTGAAACAATATTTCCATCATTTCCCCACTTAAAGGTCCATTACACACACCCACAAGGAATTGTCTTAATCCCATTCCTTACACGTTGTGACTCTGGATTTGTTGCATTCTCACATTCTTTTAGAAAATTGTCCTCAGCACAGTGATTATTTAGAAATCCATAGCCCCGCCCCTGAGGAGCCAATTCTGCTTCCGCCATATTGTCCATATCCTGCCCCTTCCATCTCCCCCCCGCTGTACCCCAATAGGCGTTCTACATTTTATATTTCTTCCTTCTGACTTTTTATGATTTGTCATTTTTACCGCATTGACACTAATAGCTTAACACCGCCCCCACGGAAGCACCTATTTTCTTCCTTTACAATCAGTTGACTCGTTCAAGCTCCCTGTTATTACTCTCTGAGCTTTTCCATATTGTCCCCTTCAGTTTCCACCCTTCATTACTGACCATTCCATCTTTACTTCATTTGTCTCTGCAGTCTTAGCTCTCTCAGTCTGTTAAAGGTCATCAGCAATTTGACCTTCATAATCCATAGCCCCACCCCTGCGGAACCAATTCTATCTTCCTCCATATAGTGTATAGTCCCATCACTATAGATTCACTTGTAAAGATCATGTAGTAACTTACTCGGAAAAACAGGTAACACACTGAGGAAAACAAACCATGACATACTAAATAAAGGATTAAGTACTTACTGTTAGACAATATGCCGTCTACTTCCTAAAAAGAAACAGAAAATAGGTGCAGGCTAAAGAACATAAACAGCAGAGAGATAAACCCTAGCTGGTCTTTCACTGACTGGCCTAAACTACAGCAGTATGGCTGTACATACAAATGGGACTATCACCAGCAGGAAACACCAGCAGGGGGAATATATATATATATATATAATATATATATATATATATATATACATACAGTATATATATATACAGTATATATATATATATATACAGTATATATATATATATATATATATATATATATATATATATAAAGCTGCACCCGAAAGGTGATAGGGCAGAGAAAAGAGTAAATGAAAACACCTGTTACCCTAAAAAGACTAAAGCAAGGGTAACAAACTAAGCACCGGGACAAAAAAGTGTACCTGCTGTGGCTCGGCAGACAGAGAAGCCGACCACAAAGCACACATTGGAGGGTTTGAACCCAGATGCCTGACACCACTTCTATCTTCCTCCACATAATCAGTGGCCCCACCCATGTTGAGCCATTTCTTTCTTCCTCCCACATACTCACTTTACTTACTTCATCTTCTCAGGTATGATCACTCGTGGTTTGCCACTGCATTATTTTTATCAGACTGAATCTTTATATGTTATGAGGCAACAATATAGGAAAAAAGGGAAAGGTACAATAATGGGATGAGGCAACAATACAGGCAAGGAGAGGGAGGGGCAATAAAGAGATGGGGCAACAATATAGGAAAAGTGGGAAAGGCAATAAAGGGACGAGGCAGCAATATAGGAAAAGTGGGAAAGGTGCAATAAAGAGGGGGCCAATAATGGAATGGGGCAACAATATAGGGAAAGGTGCAATAAAGGGATGAGGCAGCAATATAGGAAAAGAGGAGGGCAATAATGGAATGGGGCAACAATATAGAGAAAGGTGCAATAATGGAATGGGGAAACAATATAGGCAAAGTAGAAAAGGTACAATAAATGGATGGGGCAACAATATAGACAAAGAGGGAGTGGGGCAATAATGTAATGGGGCAACAATATGGGCAAAGTGAAAAAAGTGTAATAATGGTATGGAGCAACAACATAGGCAAAAAGACAAAAAAACAATTATGAGGTGGGGCAACAATATAGTCAATGTGCAGCATGGAGGGAGTAAGCATGATCCAGTTCATAAGAGAACATCACAGTATTAAATCCATGAACAGCAGATACATAGGGTAGGAGCATTACTGACACATGGGCACCAGAGAGAAGAATGTAAATGGCTCCAAAACAGACGCAAAAGCAGAAACAATCAAACGCTTTTATGAATTGGCACCTATTGCTCGCTGTGCTGCTATAGGTCTGTGCTCCTGTCGTTCGCTTTATGCCGCTCTAGGTCTGTGCTCCTGTCGCTCGCTCTGTGCTGCTCTAGGTCTGTGCTCCTGTTGCTCGCTCTGTGCCGCTGTAGGTCTGTGCCGCTGTAGGTCTGTGCTCCTGTCGCTCGCTCTGTGCCGCTGTAGGTCTGTGCACCTGTCGCTCACTCTGTGCCGCTGTAGGTCTGTGCTCCTGTAGCTCACTGTGCCGCTGTAGGTCTGTGCTCCTGTCGCTCGCTCTGTGGTGCTGTAGATCTGTGCTCCTGTTGCTCGCTCTGTGGTGCTGTTGGTCTCTGCACCTGTCGCTCGCTCTGTGCTGCTGTAGGTCTGTGCTCCTGTCGCTCACGCTGTGCCGCTTTAGCTCTGTGCTCCTGTCGCTCGCTCTATGCCGCTGTAGGTCTGTGCTCCTGTCGCTCGCTCTGTGGTGCTGTAGGTCTGTGCTCCTGTCGCTCGCTCTGTGGTGCTGTAGGTCTCTGCGCCTGTCGCTCGCTCTGTGCTGCTGTAGGTCTGTGCTCCTGTCGCTCACTCTGTGGTGCTGTAGATCTGTGCTCCTGTCGCTTGCTCTGTGGTGCTGTAGGTCTCTGCGCCTGTCGCTCGCTCTGTGGTGCTGTAGGTCTGTGCTCCTGTCGCTCGCTCTGTGGTGCTGTAGGTCTCTGCGCCTGTCGCTCGCTCTGTGCTGCTGTAGGTCTGTGCTCCTGTCGCTCACTCTGTGGTGCTGTAGATCTGTGCTCCTGTCGCTCGCTCTGTGGTGCTGTAGGTCTCTGCGCCTGTCGCTCGCTCTGTGCTGCTGTAGGTCTGTGCTCCTGTCGCTCGCTCTGTGGTGCTGTAGATCTGTGCTCCTGTCGCTCGCTCTGTGGTGCTGTAGGTCTCTGCACCTGTCGCTCGCTCTGTGCTGCTGTGGGTCTGGGCTCCTGTCGCTCACTCTGTGCCGCTTTAGCTCTGTGCTCCTGTCGCTCGCTCTGTGCTGCTGTAGGTCTGTGCTCCTGTCGCTTGCTCTGTGGTGCTGTAGGTCTGTGCTCCTGTCGCTCGCTCTGTGGTGCTGTAGGTCTCTGCGCCTGTCGCTCGCTCTGTGCTGCTGTAGGTCTGTGCTCCTGTCGCTCACTCTGTGGTGCTGTAGATCTGTGCTCCTGTCGCTCGCTCTGTGGTGCTGTAGGTCTCTGCGCCTGTCGCTCGCTCTGTGCTGCTGTACGTCTGTGCTCCTGTCGCTCGCTCTGTGGTGCTGTAGATCTGTGCTCCTGTTGCTCGCTCTGTGGTGCTGTAGGTCTCTGCACCTGTCACTCGCTCTGTGCTGCTGTAGGTCTGTGCTCCTGTCGCTCACTCTGTGCCGCTTTAGCTCTGTGCTCCTGTCGCTCGCTCTATGCTGCTGTAGGTCTGTGCTCCTGTCGCTCGCTCTGTGGTGCTGTAGGTCTGTGCTCCTGTCGCTCGCTCTGTGGTGCTGTAGGTCTCTGCGCCTGTCGCTCGCTCTGTGCTGCTGTAGGTCTGTGCTCCTGTCGCTCACTCTGTGGTGCTGTAGATCTGTGCTCCTGTCGCTCGCTCTGTGGTGCTGTAGGTCTCTGCGCCTGTCGCTCGCTCTGTGCTGCTGTAGGTCTGTGCTCCTGTCGCTCGCTCTGTGGTGCTGTAGATCTGTGCTCCTGTCGCTCGCTCTGTGGTGCTGTAGGTCTATGCGCCTGTCGCTCGCTCTGTGCTGCTGTAGGTCTGTGCTCCTGTCGCTCACTCTGTGCCGCTTTAGGTCTGTGCTCCTGTCGCTCGCTCTGTGCTGCTGTAGGTCTGTGCTCCTGTCGCTCGCTCTGTGCTGCTGTAGGTCTGTGCTGCTGTAGGCCTGTGCTCCTGTTGCTCGCTCTGTGCTGCTGTAGGTCCGCGCTCTATTTAGGAGGGGATCATTCTTTATTTTTGAAGATTTCTTTTGTGTTGCAATACAGGAGAAGGGCAATAATGGGGTGATGTATTTATGGGATGGTGTAAGTGCCAGCTATGGTAGAAAGGAAGCAAAGTACCCCATAAAGATGGAGAATGGGGGCACCTATTAATGCCCTATATATCTGGTACTGGGACTAACGTTGGCTTCACAGTTCTCCTGGGGTCCCTGTGAGCTCCTCTTCTGTCTCTCCTCCTCCGTGTTTTCTTTTTCTTCCCCTTCAATAACAGAACGGTAATATATTCGCACGTCAAGGTTTCTGCCTCAGACAATTTTAATATAAGCTTAATGTCAGAGATAAAACTAATTACTGCCGGAATTTAAAAGACACCTGAGCAAAACATCTGCCCGGCTCTTATGCCTCAGAAAAGGATTAAAGCCGCCGTCGAGGAGCAGAATAAGAAGGAAAATGTCTGATCCTCTGTATTATAAAGAAAGCATGGCCCGAGACATCTGCGGTGGGATGACAGCTGGGCTTTGTGGTTCTCCTGCATTGTCCACAGGACACTGAGCTCAGACAGATCTCCCTTTGACCATGACATGGTGTCCCTGATCTAGGATATTATACGACATCATCCATTAACCATCTATATGCTGACCCCACGATTGTCCTCCGTTGCTGTTTTCATACATCCCGATAGTAAATTACAGTCATTACCGGCTGATTATTACTCAACTTTTCCAGTCGCCGCCATCACCTGCCGCAGATAATTACAGGGTCGGGATGTAATGCAGCAAACGTCTCCTACTTTCTGCAACTACGTGACCTCTGGAAAGCTGTAATCAGGCCTTTACTGACACACTGTGACGAGCAACACCCCGGTGATTGTGTCTCTTCTAACACAAAAAGCACTTAGTAGCAAGATTAACATCAATTTATATGCAAAGGTATCCCATTCATTGATGAAAAGGCGCAAAAGAACAAGAAATAGTGACCACAATAATAGTGCTCACCGATTCACTGACACCCAGCACAGCAACACCCAAACCTGATGAGAAGGAAGATTCAGGAACAAGATGCAACAAGGAAGTGCAGCTCTGGAGTATAATACAGGATGTAACTCAGGATCAGTAATGTAATATATGTACACAGTGACTGCACCAGCAGAATAGTGAGTGCAGCTCTGGGGTATAATACAGGATGTAACTCAGGATCAGTAATGTAATGTATGTACACAGTGACTGCACCAGCAGAATAGTGAGTGCAGCTCTGGAGTATAATACAGGATGTAACTCGGGATCAGTAATGTATGTACACAGTGACTGCACCAGCAGAATAGTGAGTGCAGCTCTGGAGTATAATACAGTAGGCAACTCTGGATCAGTAATGTAATGTATGTACACAGTGACTGCACCAGCAGAATAGTGAGTGCAGCTCTGGAGTATAATACAGGATGTAACTCAGGATCAGTAATGAAATATATGTACACAGTGACTGCACCAGCAGAATAGTGAGTGCAGCTCTGGGGTATAATACAGGATGTAACTCGGGATCAGTAATGTATGTACACAGTGACTGCACCAGCAGAATAGTGAGTGCAGCTCTGGGGTATAATACAGGATGTAACTCGGGATCAGTAATGTATGTACACAGTGACTGCACCAGCAGAATAGTGAGTGCAGCTCTGGGGTATAACACAGGATGTAACTCGGGATCAGTAATGTATGTACACAATGACTGCACCAGCAGAATACTGATCCTGAGTTACATCCTGTATTATACCCCACAGCTGCACTCACTATTCTGCTGGTGCAGTCACTGTGTACATACATTACTGATCCCGAGTTACATCCTGTATTATACTCCAGAGCTGCACTCACTATTCTGCTGGTGCAGTCACTGTGTACATACATTACTGATCCTGAGTTACATCCTGTATTATACCCCACAGCTGCACTCACTAATGTATGTACACAGTGACTGCACAAGTATAATAGTGAGTGCAGCTCTGGAGTATAATACAGGAGGTAACTCAGGATCAGTAATGTAATGTAATGTACACAGTGACTCCACCAGCAGAATAGTGAGTGCAGCTCTGGGGTATAATACAGGATGTAACTCAGGATCAGTAATGTATGTACACAGTGACTGCACCAGCAGAATAGTGAGTGCAGCTCTGGGGTATAATACAGGATGTAACTCAGGATCAGTAATGTAATGTACACAGTGACTCCACCAGCAGAATAGTGAGTGCAGCTCTGGGGTATAATACAGGATGTAACTCAGGATCAGTAATGTATGTACACAGTGACTGCACCAGCAGAATAGTGAGTGCAGCTCTGGGGTATAATACAGGATGTAACTCAGGATCAGTAATGTATGTACATAGTGACTGCACCAGCAGAATAGTGAGTGCAGCTCTGGAGTATAATACAGGAGGTAACTCTGGATCAGTAATGTAATGTATGTACACAGCGACT
Source organism: Ranitomeya variabilis (assembly GCF_051348905.1). Lineage (NCBI taxonomy): Eukaryota > Metazoa > Chordata > Amphibia > Anura > Dendrobatidae > Ranitomeya > Ranitomeya variabilis. Next base: position 228,950,436 of record NC_135235.1, read on the forward strand.
GCACCAGAAGAATAGTGAGTGCAGCTCTGGAGTATAATACAGGAGGTAACTCAGGATCAGTAATGTAATGTATGTACACAGTGACTGCACCAGCAGAATAGTGAGTGCAGCTCTGGAGTATAATACAGGATATAACTCAGGATCAGTAATGTAATATATGTACACAGTGATTGCACCAGCAGAATAGTGAGAGCAGCTCTGGAGTATAATACAGGATGCAACTCAGGATCAGGGTTTAGATTTGGACATTTCTTTAAGCCAATTATAATCTGAGTACTTTGTTGGGATCATTATCGTTTCCTTACAGATGTCCCTTGTGAATAGTAAATAGAAAATAATAGTGATTTGTTTCTGTGCTTGAAGAAGAAAATAATGAGACTTTGCTTCTGAACATGTTTATAAGATCTCTCAGAATCTAAATGAGAAAAAAATGTTGATTAATGCAAATCTCAGAAGATGAATCCAGCGATCTCAAGTTGGGAGAGTTCAGAAAACTTTGAAAATGAGACTTCTAAAATATTGTGCCACTAAAGAGTCATCGGCGGTCGGAGGACATCAGACCCACAGATTAATTATGGAAACACTGTAGCAAGAAATTAACCGGGCCGCTCTTAATTCATAGATTTGTTGAGCATCTTCTGAGGGAAAAAGTCTGGTCACAAGGATTCCACTGTGAGAGAGAAGATCAGCCACAGATCACACAACCTCAATATTTAATGTAACCTTCCCCTGGTTGTCAGATACCAGTGTATTGTATCACAACCAAAGGCAACAATGTAACACCATTACTGATATTACTGAGATCCTGTATCATACCCCAGAGCTGCACTCACTATTCTGCTGGTGCAGTCCCTGTGTACATACATTACTGATCCTGAGTTACCTCCTGTATTATATCCCAGAGCTGCACTCACTATTCTGCTGGTGCAGTCACTGTGTACATACATTACATTACTGATCCTGAGTTACATCCTGTATTATACTCCAGAGCTGCACTCACTATTCGGCTGGTGCAGTCACTGTGTACATACATTACTGATCCTGAGTTATATCCTGTATTATACCCCCGAGATGCACTCACTATTCTGCTGGTGCAGTCACTGTGTATATACAGGTCCTTCTCAAAAAATTAGCATATAGTGTTAAATTTCATTATTTACCATAATGTAATGATTACAATTAAACTTTCATATATTATAGATTCATTATCCACCAACTGAAATTTGTCAGGTCTTTTATTGTTTTAATACTGATGATTTTGGCATACAACTCCTGATAACCCAAAAAACCTGTCTCAATAAATTAGCATATTTCACCCGACCAATCAAATAAAAGTGTTTTTTAATACCAAACAAAAAAACCATCAAATAATAATGTTCAGTTATGTACTCAATACTTGGTCGGGAATCCTTTGGCAGAAATGACTGCTTCAATGCGGCGTGGCATGGAGGCAATCAGCCTGTGACACTGCTGAGATGTTATGGAGGCCCAGGATGCTTCAATAGCGGCCTTAAGCTCATCCAGAGTGTTGGGTCTTGCATCTCTCAACTTTCTCTTCACAATATCCCACAGATTCTCTATGGGGTTCAGGTCAGGAGAGTTGGCAGGCCAATTGAGCACAGTAATACCATGGTCAGTAAACCATTTACCAGTGGTTTTGGCACTGTGAGCAGGTGCCAGGAAGCATGAAGTGCTCCAAAATCTCCTGATAGCTAGCTGCATTGACCCTGCCCTTGATGAAACACAGTGGACCAACACCAGCAGCTGACATGGCACCCCACACCATCACTGACTGTGGGTACTTGACACTGGACTTCAGGCATTTTGGCATTTCCTTCTCCCCAGTCTTCCTCCAGACTCTGGCACCTTGATTTCCGAATGACATGCAAAATTTGCTTTCATCAGAAAAAAGTACTTGGGACCACTTAGCAACAGTCCAGTGCTGCTTCTCTGTAGCCCAGGTCAGGCGCTTCTGCCGCTGTTTATGGTTCAAAAGTGGCTTTACCTGGGGAATGCGGCACCTGTAGCCCATTTCCTGCACACGCCTGTGCACGGTGGCTCTGGATGTTTCCACACCAGACTCAGTCCACTGCTTCCTCAGGTTCCCCAAGGTCTGGAATCGGTCCTTCTCCACAATCTTCCTCAGGGTCCGGTCACCTCTTCTCGTTGTACAGCGTTTTCTGCCACATTGTTTCCTTCCAACAGACTTACCATTGAGGTGCCTTGATACAGCACTCTGGGAACAGCCTATTTGTTGAGAAATTTCTTTCTGGGTCTTACCCTCTTGCTTGAGGGTGTCAATGATGGCCTTCTTGACATCTGTCAGGTCGCTAGTCTTACCCATGATGGGGGTTTTGAGTAATGAACCAGGCAGGGAGTTTTTAAAAGCCTCAGGTATCTTTTGCATGTGTTTAGAGTTAATTAGTTGATTCAGAAGATTAGGGTAATAGGTCGTTTAGAGAACCTTTTCTTGATATGCTAATTTATTGAGACAGGTTTTTTGGGTTATCAGGAGTTGTATGCCAAAATCATCAGTATTAAAACAATAAAAGACCTGACAAATTTCAGTTGGTGGATAATGAATCTATAATATATGAAAGTTTAATTGTAATCATTACATTATGGTAAATAATGAAATTTAACACTATATGCTAATTTTTTGAGAAGGACCTGTACAGTACATTACATTACTGATCCTGAGTTACATCCTGTATTATACTCCAGAGCTGCACTCACTATTCGGCTGGTGCAGTCACTGTGTACATACATTACATTACTGATCCTGAGTTACCGTACATCCTGTATTATACTCCAGAGCTGCACTCACTATTCTGCTGGTGCAGTCACTGTGCACATACATTACATTACTGATCCTGAGTTACATCCTGTATTATACCCCATAGCTGCACTCACTATTCTGCTGGTGCAATCACTGTGTACATACATTACAATACTGATCACGAGTTACCTCCTGTATTATACTCCAGTGCTGCACTCACTATTCTGCTGGTGCAGTCACTGTGTACATACATTACCGATCCTGAGTTACATCCTTTATTATACCCCAGAGCTGCACTCACTACACTGCTGGTGCAGTCACTGTGTACATACATTACTGATCCCAAGTTACCTCCTGTATTATACTCCAGAGCTGCACTCACTATTCTGCTGGTGCAGTCACTGTGTACATACATTACTGATCCCAAGTTACCTCCTGTATTATACTCCAGAGCAGCACTCACTATTCTGCTGGGGTGGTCACTGTGTACACACATTAGATTACTGATCCTGAGTTACATCCTGTATTATCCTCCAGAACTGCACTCACTATTCTGCTCGTGCAGTCACTGTGTACATACATTACTGATCCTGAGTTACATCCTGTATTATACCCCAGAGTGGCACTCACTATTCTGCTGGTGCAGTCACTGTGTACATACATTACTGATCCTGAGTTACCGTACATCCTGTATTATACTCCAGAGCTGCACTCACTATTCTGCTGGTGCAGTCACTGTGCACATACATTACATTACTGATCACGAGTTACCTCCTGTATTATACTCCAGTGCTGCACTCACTATTCTGCTGGTGCAGTCACTGTGCACATACATTACATTACTGATCACGAGTTACTTCCTGTATTATACTCCAGTGCTGCACTCACTATTCTGCTGGTGCAGTCACTGTGTACATACATTACTGATCCTGAGTTACCTTCTGTATTATACTCCAGAGCTGCACTCACTATTCTGCTGGTGCAGTCACTGTGTACATACATTACTGATCCTGAATTACCTGTTTTATACCCCAGAGCTGCACTCACTATTCTGCTGGTGCAGTCACTGTGTACATACATTACTGATCCTGAATTACCTCCTGTTTTATACCCCAGAGCTGCACTCACTATTCTGCTGGTGCAGTCACTGTGTACATACATTACTGATCCTGAATTACCTCCTGTTTTATACTCCAGAGCTGCACTCACTATTCTGCTGGTGCAGTCACTGTGTACATACATTACTGATCCTGAGTTACATCCTGTATTATACTGCATAGCTGCACTCACTATTCTGCTGGTGCAGTCACTGTGTACATACATTACATTACTGATCCTGAGTTACCGTACATCCTGTATTATACTCCAGAGCTACACTCACTATTCTGCTGGTGCAGTCACTGTGCACATACATTACATTACTGATCCTGAGTTACATCCTGTATTATACCCCACAGCTGCACTCACTATTCTGCTGGTGCAGTCACTGTGTACATGTATTACATTACTGATACCGAGTTACATCCTGTATTATACTCCAGAGCTGCACTCACTATTCTGCTGGTGCAGTCACTGTGCACATACATTACATTACTGATCACGAGTTACCTCCTGTATTATACTCCAGTGCTGCACTCACTATTCTGCTGGTGCAGTCACTGTGTACATACATTACTGATCCTGAGTTACATCCTTTATTATACCCCAGAGCTGCACTCACTACACTGCTGGTGCAGTCACTGTGCACATACTACTGATCCTGAGTTACATTCTGTATTATACTTCAGAGCTGAACTCACTATTCTGCTGGGGTGGTCACTGTGTACATACATTACATTAGTGAGCCTGAGTTACCGTACATCCTGTATTATACACCAGTGCTGCACTCACTATTCTGCTGGTGCAGTCACTGTGTACATACATTACTGATCCTGAGTTACATCCTGTATTATACCCCAGAGCAGCACTCACTATTCTGCTGGTGCAGTTACTGTGTACATACATTACATTACTGATCCTGAGTTACATCCTGTATTATACCCCAGAGTGGCACTCACTATTCTGTTGGTGCAGTCATTGTGTACATACATTGCATTACTGATCCCGAGTTACCTCCTGTATTATACTCCAGTGCTGCACTCACTATTCTGCTGGTGCAGTCACTGTGTACATACATTGCATTACTGATCCTGAGTTACATCCTGTATTATACTCCAGAGCTGCCCTCACTATTCTGCTGGTGCAGTCACTGTGTACATACATTACATTACTGATCCGGAGTTACATCCTGTATTATACTCCAGAGCTGCACTCACTATTCTGCTGGTGCAGTCATTGTGCACACACATTACATTACTGATCCTGAGTTACATCCTGTATTATACCCCAGAGCTGCACTCACTATTCTGCTGGTGCAGTCACTGTGTACATACATTACTGATCCGGAGTTACATCCTGTATTATACTCCAGAGCTGCACTCACTATTCTGCTGGTACAGTCACTGTGTACATACATTACTGATCCTGAGTTACCTCCTGTATTATACTCCAGAGCTGCACTCACTATTCTGCTGGTACAGTCACTGTGTACATACATTACTGATCCTGAGTTACCTCCTGTATTATACTCCAGAGCTGCACTCACTATTCTGCTGGTGCAGTCACTGTGTACATACATTACTGATCCTGAGTTTTATCCTGTATTATACTCCAGAGCTGCACTCACTATTCTGCTGGTGCAGTCACTGTGTACATACATTACATTACTGATCCTGAGTTTTATCCTGTATTTTACTCCAGAGCTGCACTCACTATTCTGCTGGTGCAGTCACTGTGTACATACATTACATTACTGACCCCGAGTTACATCCTGTATTATACCCCAGAGCTGCACTCACTATTTTGCTGGTGCAGTCACTGTGTACATACATTACATTACTTCGCCTGTTCGGTGGCATTATTTCTTGGATAATAGATTAGATATCAGTTTTTCATCCAAGTCACCAGCAGAGCACCATCGCCACCTACTGGCAGCAGAGCAGATACAATGTACACACACTGCAGCAGGTCGGTGGTGGATCGGGGGTTTTGAGGTAGCTGTAGTTTTTGGGTTCTGGTTCCTCTGGGCGCCAGAATTCACATTTGTATTATAAATAGCACATGGCAGCTTGGGGTGTGGGTACTTTTGCAGTTGGGTACATGTTTTTAGTTTATTAGGCAATTTATTTATTTTGTTCAATTAAATTATTAACTACCCACACCCAGCAGAGGGCAACTCTTCTCTGCCAGGGAGAGAGAATTTGCATTGGAGTTTCACTGTTGCAGTCTGTAATTTGCAGAGCGATAACCGCCATCATTGTCTGGAGGAACTGTCTCCTTTACATTCGCTCAGGTGGCTTGTCACCGCAGCTGCGGCTCGGATAAGTGCAGCATTATTCATGTGCACTGACAGTCGGTGTTAGCTGTAGGTATACCACGGCACCATTATTTCTGTATTCTGTGTTAGCGGTGTGCAGCATTATTTATGTGCACTGTCAGTCGGTGTTAGCTGTAGGTGTACCACGGCACCATTATTTCTGTATTCTGTAGGTGTGAGCTATGTGCAGCATTATTTATGTGCACTGACAGTCGGTGTTAGCTGTAGGTGTACCACGGCACCATTATTTCTGTATTCTGTGTTAGCGGTGTGCAGCATTATTTATGTGCACTGACAGTCGGTGTTAGCTGTAGGTGTACCACGGCACCATTATTTCTGTATTCTGTGTTAGCGGTGTGCAGCATTATTTATGTGCACTGACAGTAGGTGTTAGCTGTAGGTGTACCACGGCACCATTATTTCTGTATTCTGTAGGTGTTAGCTGTGTGCAGCATTGTTTATGTGCACTGACAGTCGGTGTTAGCTGTAGGTGTACCACGGCACCATTATTTCTGTATTCTGTAGGTGTGAGCTATGTGCAGCATTATTTATGTGCACTGTATGTTGGCTTTACATACCTTATGGTGACATTATTCAGTTTAGATTGAGGGCACTCGCCCATCCAGCACCAGTCTGCATCCTCTAGTAACCAGTTATACTGGTTGTACCCACCACACGATAATTTTATACTATATTACACAATACTGTGTGGATCTCGCACTGTCGGGACTGCTGCAGAGCTGTAATCGTACTTGGGAAAAGCATAGAATTAATGGGTGCACATGCGAGCACTGAGCGGCCAAACATTCGGCAGAGCTGGAGCCGCCACCTGGCAAAGCTCCCAGCGATGTCACAATGTGTCACCCACGTCCTGGCAGGGAGGCGCCACCGCCGCCACAGGACAAGGTGCAGCCGTGGGACGTACAGAATCACTCACATCATGGTTCTCTGCCAGCGCTAATAAAAAACATAATCCCCCACCATCCGCACAAGACCCCGAGCCTGGGAGGAAGTGTTAACCCCTGTGATCACAGAGTGGGCAGGTAGGGGCGAGCGACCCCATTATTTCCATCTGCTCTCCTACATCTCTCCTTGCCGTAGCACAGCTCATCCTGAGCCACCTGGTTCATGAATACAATGGCAGGAGCTGCAGTGAAGACTGACACTGGGAAGCACCAGTCCCATGGCCACAGCATGGCAGCGCATCATATGTCATCCTGATGAGACCCCACAATCCAGCAGTGCCCCCTCCCACTTGATCAATTCAGTCTGGGGTACATTTTGGTACAATGTCCCAATTTTGGCCCGAATCATAATTCGGAACCCCCCTCTAAGTATAATGGTGTAGTCCATCAGCACATGCAAAACATCATAGGCAATACCAACTGATGGCAAGAAATGGGGGAGTGATGGGGTTTACGGACGAGAGTCCCGCTGTTGGACCGCAGCCCCGGGTGTAAGTATATATCTATTTATTTCAGAAATGATTCAGAATATTTTCACATTTCAAAAAAAAGAAACAAACAAACAAACAAAAAAAAAACCCCAAACACCTAGCAAAAATTCATTCGCCGTGATCCTCAGGCCCAGACAAGCGTATGTATACATCTATACACATCCCACATGATAAATTGGCAATAAAAGGCACTTTGGGTTTGAAGTTAATACTGGTTATTGTTCCATTCAAGTGTCTGCACGTCCCTTTAAACTACAAGGTCCAAGAATCTAAAAAAAAGTTTTCGTTTTTCTTTTTTCTGCCAAAAGCAAAAAAAATAAAAAAATAATGGAAACTCCAAGTCTGACGGCGTCAGTCCACTCAGAATGATCCAATGAGATTCATGTTTGGAAAAGGCAAAAAAAAAAAATAAAAAAAAATAATACAATCAACTTTTTTTTCTGTAAAATCCTTATTAAAAAGTGAAAAAAAAAGTGAAAGAAAGAAAAAATTGCACTTCTGGGAAATAGCCGAATTCTCTTCTGGATGAAGGTGGTCCCCCCAACGCTGGTCCTTTGCAGTTTTAAGCACAAGCACTGACCTCTGGCGGCGTCCAGGGAGTGGCGGATTGAATGCGCTGACCTCTAGTGGTCAGGAGATGCCATGGCGGCCGCTCTTTGGTTTTGCAGTCATTGATTACAGTAGAGTAGAGGAAATATATTGATATATTGCAATTATGGGTCCGCCATCCGCACAGGGGGCTTTTTTTAAGGACAGGGTACAGCTGGTTGTCTCTGGCGGGGAGGGAGGGTCTCACGTTCGGGATCGCAGGCTTTTGTCTTTGCCGATGTCCACGGTGATGTTGGTGTAGAGGAGTGGCAGCTCTTTGGATATGAGGGTATACTGCAGAGAGTTCATCCCGTCTTGTTTCCACGTCCTCCTCGTCTTGGCCAAGAGGTTAAACCTGAAACGAGAAGTGAATGAGACGCCGGTGAGAAGGCAAAACTATAAAAAAAAAAAAAAACACTATAAAAAAAATAAATAAAAAGATAACCAAAACATAACTAAAATGATAAAAAAAAAGGAAAAAATTATAAAAATACTAAAGATAACCAAAACATATTACAAAACATATTACAAGAAAAATAAAAGAAAAAAAATTATAAAAAGATAACAAAGATAACAAAAAACAAATATAATAATAAAATAAAAAAAGATAAAAGATAACAAAAAATAAATTATAAAAAGAAATTAAAAAGATAACCAAAAACTAAAAAAATATAAAGATAAAAAAAAGCTAAAAACAAAAAAATAAATTCTAAAAAGAAAATAAAAAGATAGCAAACATAAATAACAGTAACGTGACGTCATCGAAGGTCCTTCGCTCAATGCATCCTTAGGAACGGAGGCCGCCGCTTGCACCGCTGAGAGCCGCGGGCCGTCGGAGGGTAAGTATATCCCATATTTTCTATTTTTATTCTTTTTTTTTACATGAATAGGGATCCCAGGGCCTGAAGGAGAGTCTCCTCTCCTTCAGACCCTGGGAACCATAGAGGACCGCTCCCTGCACATGCCGTACCCGGCGTATAAGGCTACTTTCACATTAGCGTCGTGCACTGCACGTCGCAATGCAACGTTGCGGCGCACCGACGCATACTGTGGAAGCGCCGCACAACGGGGGCAGCGGATGCTGTTTTTCAATGCATCCGCTGCCCCATTGTGAGGTGCGGGGAGGAGGGGGCGGAGTTACGGCCGCGCATGCGCGGTCGGAAATTCTGGACACGACGCACCAAAAAACGTTACATGCAATGTTTTTTGGTGGCGACGGACCGACGCAACACGACGCAACCGTTGCATGACGGTTGCGACGTGTGGCAATGCGTCGCTAATGCAAGTCAATGGAGAAAAACACATCCTGCAATCACTTTTGCAGGATGCGTTTTTTCTACAAAACGACGCATAGCGACGTGCAGTGCACAACGGTAGTGTGAAAGTAGCCTAAGACGGCCCCTGACTTTTGAGATGATTTTCAGGGGTTAAAAAGTCGTCTTATACGCCGGAAAATACGGTTCTTTATGTGCCCGTAGATCTGTACTCTGGAGGGCAGCGCTGTGGAGGCATCACTTTGTTCTTGTCATTTTCTTGATCGTCAGCCTAAAACAACTTACTGACAGTCTCCAACACAAATGAGGAAACAGTTACCAAACAATCAACATTGGAGAAGGACTCCGGGGACTGAACCGCGAGTGAACGCTCCAAGTACCACATGTCCATGCAAAGAAGCTGGCAATAACCATAATTATTATAGCAGTTAAATTCTTCTACATACGGAGCAGTATTATAGTAGTTATATTCTTGCACATATGGGGCAGTATTATAGTAGTTATATTCTTGTACATAGGGGCAGTATTATAGTAGTTATATTCTTGTACGTAGGGGCAGTATTATAGTAGTTATATTCTTGCACATAGGGGCAGTATTATAGTAGTTATATTCTCGTATATAGGAGCAGTATTATAGTAGTTATATTCCTGTACATAGGAGCAGTATTATAGTAGTTATATTCTTGTACATAGGGGCAGTATTATAGTAGCTATATTCTTCTACATAGGAGCAGTATTATAGTAGTTATATTCTTGTACATAGGGGCAGTATTATAGTACTTATATTCTCGTATATAGGAGCAGTATTATAGTAGTTATATTCCTGTACATAGAAGCAGTATTATAGTAGTTATATTCTTGCACATAGGGGCAGTATTATAGTAGTTATATTCTTGTACATAGGGGCAGTATTATAGTAGCTATATTCTTCTACATAGGAGCAGTATTATAGTAGTTATATTCTTGTACATAGGGGCAGTATTATAGTACTTATATTCTCGTATATAGGAGCAGTATTATAGTAGTTATATTCATGTACATAGGAGCAGTATTATAGTAGTTATATTCTTGCACATAGGGGCAGTATTATAGTACTTATATTCTCGTATATAGGGGCAGTATTATAGTAGTTATATTCTTGTACATAGGAGCAGTATTATAGTAGTTATATTTTTGTACATAGGAGCAGTATTATAGTAGTTATATTCTTGTACATAAGAGCAGTATTATAGTAGTTATATTCTTGTACATAGGGGCAGTATTATAGTAGTTATATTCTTGTACATAGGGGCAGTATTATAGTAGTTATATTCCTGTACATAGGAGCAGTATTATAGTAGTTATATTTTTGTACATAGGAGCAGTATTATAGTAGTTATATTCTTGTACATAGAATAATTACAGTCCTTTGTGTTCCTTTCCTGGTGCCAGGGACACAGTGTTATTCCTTGGCTGTGTTAGCACATGCTGGTCTGGAGATTCCCACTTCATTTTCAGCATTCTGCACGTTTCGGGGCAGCGGTGTAGAATGAGTTAGTAGTGTACTTCTGTACATGCCTGTATGAGATGCCTTCTGGTGCCTGTAGTACTCTTACGCAGGGTTACATTACTCGTGTGCATTCATTCTGTGGCTCAGAGCAGAGATCAGACGGTCACTGACAGCACAATGTAGCAGCCGCTGTAGTCATGACAAAAGTATACAAACCCCCTATTTTAATCCATTTCCCGCCACAACTAATTTCCTTTTTCCCTCCCCTTCTTCGCTGAGCCATAGCTCTTATTTTTCTGTCCTCGGGCGTATGAGGTTTTTCTTGCGGGACGAGTTGTACTTTAGAATGACCATTCATTTTACCATATAGTATACTGGGAAACTATTGTTTTTGGGATCTATTTTTACGATCTACATTTTGTGGTAAAAAAAGGACCTTGAAATATGTTTCTCCATATAAGTAAAATAACAGCGATACCAAACTTGTCCAGTTTTTTATCATATTTTTTTTATATTGGGGAACAAAAAAAAGGGGAACTTTTTTTTATTATGCTATTTTTGTCTAAGTCTCTTTTTTTAGTTCGATGTTGCCACGTGACAGTGTATTTTTTAATGAGGAGGTGTTTTATTGGTACCGTTTTGGAATAGATAAGACATTTTGAGGACTTTTTACAGCATTTTTTGTGGTATTGCGGCAATTTAAAAAAAAACCCCGTAATTTTGGTTCTGGTTAAGATGTCATTATTGTTATATTTTGATATATTGGACTTTTCTGGTGAAACCACATTTTTTCATTATTTTTTAATGGGAGAAAAAAGAAAAAAAAAGGCGATTGGAACTTAGATTTTTTTTTTATTATTATTTTTCTGATGTACCGTATATACTCGAGTATAAGCTGAGATTTTCAGCCCACTTTTTTGGGCTGAAAGTGACCATCTCGGCTTATACTCGAGTCAGTGTCGGCGGGTGAGGGGGAGCAGCGCGGTCACATACTCACCTGCTCCTGGCGCTGTCCCTGCATGTCCCATGGTCTCCGGGCAGCTCTTCCTGTGTTCAGCGGTCACATGGTACCGCTCATTACAGTAATGAATAAGCACGCATATTCATTACTGTAATGAGCGATACGTGACCACTTAACACAGGAAGATGCCGCCGGCTCCCGGAGACCATCTGACAGTGAGATGCTGCCAGGGACCGCGCCGGGAGCAGGTGAGTATATCGGGGGAGGTGAGCATTGCGCGATAGTCACCTTCCACCGCTGCACGCTGCTCTGTCTTCCGTCCTCTGGCTGTGACTGTTCAGGTCAGAGGGCGCAATGACGTGATTAGTGTGCGCGCTGCCCTCTGCCTGAACAGTCAGTGCAGAGGATGGAAGACAGAGCAGCGCGCAGCGGTGGAACGTGGAAGGTGACTATCGCAAGTGCCGGGGGCCTGAGCGAAGAGAGGTGAGTATGTGATTTTTTTTTACTTCTAATCGCAGCAACAGCAAATGGGGCAAATGTGTGGAGCATCTTATGGGGCCACAATGTATGGAGCATCTCATGGGGCCATAATGTATGGAGCATCGTATGGGGCCATAATGTATGGAGCATCTCATGGGGCCATAATATATGGAGCATCGTATGGGGCCACAATGTATGGAGCATCGTATGGGGCCACAATGTATGGAGCATCGTATGGGGCCACAATGTATGGAGCATCTCATGGAGCCACAATGTATGAAGCATCGTATGGGGCCATAATGTATGGAGCATCTCATGGGGCCATAATGTGTGGAGCATCTTATGGGGAATAATGTTTTGAGCATCTTATGGAGCCATAATTTATGGAGCATCTTATGGGGCCACAATATATGGAGCATCTCATGGGGCCATAATGTGTGGAGCATCTTATGCAGCCATTAACCTTTATGCAGCATTGCATGGGGCAAATGTTTCTATGGAGCATCTTATGGGGCCATTATTAACCTTTGTGCTGCATTATATGGGGCATATTTTAATATGGAGCGTATTTTGTATGGAGCATCTTATGGGGCCATCATGAACTGTATGGAGCATTATATGGGGCTCCTGATTCAATATGGATATTCAAAAACAGTTAACCTACTGATGTCTCAATTAATTTTACTTTTATTGGTATCTATTTTTATTTTTGACATTTACCGGTAGCTGCTGCATTTTCCACCGTAGGCTTATACTCGAGTCAATAAGTTTTCCCAATTTTTTGTGGCAAAATTAGAGGGGTAGGCTTATACTCAGGTCGGCTTATACTCGAGTATATACGGTAACTTTTATTTGTAAGGTCCCCTTAGGGGACTTGAACCTGCGAATGTCATATAGTAGAAATCACAGGTTTCCTTTGAAGCCAGACCACATGGTGGGATTCAAGTGAGCGGTCGTGATGGCACGGAGGTCTTCAATACACACCCAGCTGTCACAGCGACCTATCGACACCCATCGATCACATCACGGCAGCACTGATGGCCACAGAGAGATGCGTCCCCATACTGGCATGCCGTTAATGCTGCTGTCAGACTTTATCGGTGGCATTTAACGGGTTAACGGTCAGTCCACCCACGGCTGTGTCACCCGTGAGCCATCTCCGTACACCCGCTACAGACTTGCGCCGTGCATCTACGGTGGATCTCGGTAAGGGGTTAAAAAGCCACTCCAAGCACAGTAGGAGCCGAGGATCCCAGCAGTCAGGAGCCGAGGAATCCCCGCAGTCAGGAGCCGAGGAATCCCCTCAGTCAGGAGCCGAGGAATCCCCTCAGTCAGGAGCCGAGGAATCCCCACAGTCAGGAGGGCAGACAGCTGTGGGTGCCTGCTTTTTTTTATGCCAAAAGATCTCTGTTTGCTTTTTGAAAACCCCTTTAATAGGAGAGGCCCCCACTGAGCACACGGTCCGGGCTCGGTTCCGGATCTTACCTTTTAGGATTCTGTTCGTTTCCTTTGTCGTGTCCGTGTTTGATCATCCTATATCGCCCATGTCGTATGGACGGCCGAGAGATCAGCATGCCGCTGAGCGCCACCCTGGGGGGGGGGAGAGGGGAGAAGAAAGGCTGCGGTTATTTATTTCCGTGAACCAGTCCCTTGATTAGAAGCTTTATTCCCCCCCATCATGGGGGAATATTTAGATACAATGACGCCGCTCAAGCAACAATCGCATATTAGGGAATATCCGGCTGAGCTGCAGCGGACAGCCTCTGCCACTTTAAGATTTCCTGCCGAGTGATGGAGTAATTCAGTCATCAGCACATGATGTGACACTTAATCTGCTGTGAATGCAGTTTTTCATTGTGTTTTATGGGTGGAGTCGGCAAAGATAAGCCTCCGCTGATTACGTGCGCACTGCCGATCCCTGGTGCCGAACAGCTGGACGGGATGCGGTGATGGAGGAGGCGACTACAATCAGGAGAACCCATCTCACCTAACGGCGATGTCGTCGTCCTCGCCGCCCCAACCCCAGTAGTTATTGGGGAAGCCGTTCATCTTCATGTATTGTTCCGGGGTGAGAGCTGAGACCCCTCCGAAGTACGTCTTGTAAGGCAACCTATAGGGAGAAAGGTGCAGGTGGTCAGCGAGCGATTCCCAGAATGATGACGCCGGGCTTATCCTCTGCTGGACTGCCGATTCCACGGGGACTAAGACTATCTGATGTGTACAGGGGCTGCCAGACAACCCCAGGGCAAACGGAAAGAGACGGGGCTGGCAGAAGAAGGCAATCCGAAGGGGCTCGGGGTAGGGAAGGGAAGAAACGGAAAGGGACAGGGCCCGGGAGTAGGGAAGGGAAGAAACGGAAAAGGACGGGGCTGGCAAAAGAGGGCAACCCGACGGGGCCCGCGAGTAGGGAGGGGAGGAAACGGAAAGGGATGGGGCCCGGGAGTAGGGAAGGGAAGAAACGGAATGGGAAGGGGCTGGCAAAAGAGGGCAACCTGACTGGCCCAGGAGTAGGGAGGGGAGGAAACGGAAAGGGACGGGGCTGGCAGAAGAGGGCAACCCGACGGGGTCCGGGAGTAGAGAAGGGAAGAAACGGAAAGGGACGGGGCTGGCAGGAGAGGGCAACCCGACGGGGCCGGGAGTAGGGAGGAGAGGAAACGGAAAGAGACGGGGCTGGCATAAGAGGGCAACCCGACGGGGCCGGGAGTAGGGAGGGGAGGAAACGGAAAGGGACCGGGCCCGGGAGTAGGGAAGGGAAGAAATGGAAAAGGACAGGGCTGGCAAAAGAGGGCAACCTGACTGGCCCAGGAGAAGGGAGGGGAGGAAACTGAAATGGACGGGGCTGGCAGAATAGGGCAACCCGACGGGGCCCGGGAGTAGGGAAGGGAAGAAATGGAAAGGGACGAGGGTGGCAAAAGAGGGCAACCCGACGGGGCCGGGAGTAGGGAGGGGAGGAAATGGAAAGGGACAGGGCCCGCGAGTAGGGAAGGGAAGAAACAGAAAGGGACGGGGCTGGCAGAAGAGGGCAACCTGACGGGGTGCCCGGGAGTAGGGAGCGGAGGAAACAGAAAGGGACGGGGCTGGCATAAGAGGGCAACCCGACGGGGCCCGGGAGTAGGGAAGGGAAGAAACTGGAAAATGGACGGGGCTAGCATAAGAAGGCAACCCGACTGGCCCAGGAGTAGGGCAACCAGTCGTGGCCCGGGAGTAGGGAGGGGAGGAAATGGAAAATGGACGGGGCTGGGGGACGCATCAGGAAAGGGCAAAATGACAGGGGCGAGGGGGTGGAAAAATAACAGTGAGGTGTTGTCCAGGAAAGGCAAACGGACAGAGGCGGGAAGGAGCAAACGGACAGAGCTGGGGGAAAATGGATGAAGGGGGGAGGAAAGGAACTGAGCCAGGACAAGGCCGGATGGAGGTGGGAAGGGGCAAACGGACGGAAGTGGGAAAGGGCAAAAGGACGGAGGCAGGCAGGGGCAAACAGACAGAGGCGGGAAGGGTGGGTGGATGGGTGGACGATGGGGTCGGGAAGAGGAAACCGGACACAGGGCTGGGGGTTGTTCAGGAAGGGGAAAACTGACGGGGACTAGGGGGCATCCAGGGAGCAGGGAAGGCAAATGGACGACAGTGTAAAGGCTTGGGGTGAGGATGGACGGGACCAGGAGGAGGTGTCAAACGTATGGGAATGAGAGAGGGGGAAACGGATAGAGCCGGGGGCATCCCCAGGAGGGCACATACCCCTCTCTTCACTGAAAACACATGCACACTTGCTAGGTATTATCAGAACTTCCATAGACGTGAATGTTGAAATGATAAAGAGCCGGATTATTCACACCATTACGTAAAAGCCGTCGTCTGGATGAGTCACCTAACAACCCATCAGTAAGCTGCGGGCAACGTTCCTAGAAACGCAGCAATGACCGGACACTAGAAGCCCTGCGACCCCAATCTCATCACCTTGTCATCAGCAGCCACAACATACTGAAGCCGGAGTAACCGGTGATTATGCTGTGGTTTACATAAAAGGGATGCGGTCACTAGGGAGTCATTATCGCCCTGATCTCCAGTGATGGGGATTCCCAGTCCTCTGCGAGTGGGAAAGTTCTGTAACTTCGGCTGCACGTTACTTTCGTTCTTGATAACATCTTTAGTGCCAACGATTCAGCTTCGTGCACATCTCCGGCCGTCACATAGAGGATGCGATTCCGCCATATAAACCAATGTGCTGATGATTTAACACATGGCGGCGGCAATATCGGGAACCCATCTGCCTGTGCTGGCCCTGCCTTATAATAATAATCCTGAGAGGACTCCGCTGACTCTGCTCCAGTCTATACAGCAAAGTCAACTGCTGAAAACAGGAGATGTCAGCCCACTTTGTGTGCCGAAGAAATCGTAAATGTAAAGTGAGCGTCGCCGGAGCGGCCTGTCCCTTTATAGAATTTCGCCGCCTTCCGGGGTCGGGGAGACTTCTCTTGACCCTCACTGCTGATGGGGCCCATCTACACATTGGTGGCAATTACTATCTAATAAGCCTCATCTCAGCGGCACCTACTTGTATCCAAACTTGTCCATGGCGATGGACGCGTGTTTCGGGAACCTGTCGCAGGTGTACAGGTTGCGGTCGTCCTCAGGAATGAGGTCCACGTCGTGGAAGAACATGCAGTCCCAATCCTCGTCCCTCATGGCTTCTTTGAAGCCCACATTCAGCAGCTTGGCCCGATTGAAGGTGTAATTCCCGGCCTGGAAAAATAAGAGGTGCATGTAAGAGGGGAGACCCAATATCCACACCTAAAAAAAAAAAAAAAGTGGGTGCCCTAGTATATTGGTAATGCTTGGGGGTGGGTGAGGGTATTCTCTGGGGTCCTCGGATGGGCTCAGATCTCTACCTGGTGGATGATGTAGATGCCGTAGTTGAGCTGCTGCCTCTGCAGGAAGGGATGGAGATAATACAGGAGGTATTTAAGGTGCTGCTCACGGTTGCGGTGCGGGATGATGATGGCGGTCTTATGGGTAGATTCGCAGTCGGGGGGCTTGTACCGGCCTCCTCTTGTCACATACGGGTTCTTGTGGACCACGTCTTCGAATGTCAACATGTCGGGCAACTGCACCCGGATGGGTCCTCCTGGAGGCAAGAAGAGTATTAAATATGGCGCCGTACACGAGGGAGCGTTGTACATCAAAGCAGCGGCATGATCAAAGAGTGGCTTCTCTGTACTCCAGTCACCTCCAAAGCTGCAGATGGGCAACTACAACTCCCACCCAGCACCTACTACTTCTCCACAGAAGCAACGAGTCAGCGGAGGGCGGCTGGCCATGTGTAGTGCAGCTCTGGATGTGACTAGAGGAGAAGCCGTGCAGTCAGCCTCGCTGGCCATGGAATAAATTAGGCTATGACTAGTCTCCGCTGGTTACAGGCCGCCGCTTCTTTATGGAGCTGCTGACATAATTAGCACAGCCATTAGTCTCAATTACCCAAACATTGCCCTCCTGGATGTGTTTTGGCTGCCGAGAGCGAGGGATGAGATCCTGTGATGTGCAGGGCGATGCTCATCAGACAGGACCACAAAGGGGACGGTGGTGACCCCCCAGGACCATTTCCTGACCCCATATGTCTCACAATTATATGTTGAGAAAGAAAAAAAGTCTAAGGAGGGAGGAACGGTCTGTACCAAGCCCGAGGAACGCCCCGAGGACACATAACAAAGAATCCGGAGCAATCACAAGACTGTGAGTGACGGCAATCACACAGGACGTCATCACTGACATGGCCCGTGTACAGCAGCCCGACAAAAGGACAGACGCAACAAGACTGCTGACGAGGTTAAGACCCCGCACAAGATATTACTACAGATACACAATGAATGGTCAGGAACCGGATCCTAGAAACCAGGCACCTGGCTAATCAGTACTCGGGCGCGTCTGCTCTCCGCCAGTCATTGCCCATTCATTATAGGATCCAATTTATACTGCTTCTTCCCACCTACAAAGCTCTCACAGTGCAGCGCTCCTATATCTCCTCCCTCATCTCTAGCAACCTACCCGTCCTCTCCACGGTGCGGCCCCCCTACATCTCCTCCCTCATCTCTAGCACCCTACCAGTCCTCTACACAGTGCGGCCTTCCTACATCTCCTCCCTGATCTCTAGCACCCTACTCGTCCTCTGCACAGTGCGGCCCCCCTACATCTCCTCCCTCATCTCTAGCACCCTACCGGTCCTCTCTACAGTGCTGCCCCCCTACATCTCCTACCTCATCTCTATTCCCCTACCCGTCCGCTCCACAGTGCGGCCCACCTACATCTCCCTCATTTCTATCACCCTACCCATCCTCTCCACAGTGCGGCCCTCCTACATCTCCTCCCTCATCTCTAGCACCCTATCCGTCCTCTCCACAGTGCGGCCCCCCTACATCTCCTCTCATCTCTAGCACCCTACCGGTCCTCTCCACAGTGCAGCCTCCATCTCTAGCACCCTACCCGTCCTCTCCACAGTGCGGCCCTCCTACATCTCCCCCCTCATCTCTAGCACCCTACCCGTCCTCTCCACAGTGCGGCCCCCCTACATCTCCTACTTCATCTCTATCCCCCTACCCGTCCTCTCCACAGTGTGGCCCCCCTACATTTCCTACTTCATCTCTATCCCCCTACCCGTCCTCTTCACAGTGTGGCCCCCCTACATTTCCTACCTCATCTCTATCACCCTTCCCGTCCTCTCCACAGTGTGGCCCCCCTACATTTCCTACCTCATCTCTATCACCCTACTTGTCCTCTCCACAGTGCGGCACCCCTACATCTCCTACCTCATCTCTATCACACTACTCATCCTCTCCACAGTGCCACCCCCTACATCTCTTCTCGCATTTCTATCACCCTACCTGTCCTCTCCACAGTGCGGCCCTCCTACATCTCCTCCCTCATCTCTATCCCGATACCGACCGTCTCCACAGTGCGGCCCCCCTACATCTTCTTCCTCATTTCTATCACCCTATCCGTCCTCTCCACAGTGCGGCACCCCTACATCTCCTACCTCATCTCTATCCCCTACCCGTCCTCTCCACAGTGCAGCCCCCCTACATCCCCTATCTCATCTCTATCCCACTACCGGTCCCTCTCCACAGTGCGGCTCCCCTACATCTCCTACCTCATCTCTATCCCCTACCCGTCCTCTCCACAGTGCGGCCCCCCTACATCCCCTATCTCATCTCTATCCCCCTACCGGTCCCTCTCCACAGTGCAGCTCCCCTACATCTCCATCATGTCTGTTTATCGGCCTACCCGCTCAATATACTCTTCAAGCGACTTTAGACTAACCTCTGCACTAATCCATACCTCCTACTCCTGACTCCAAGACTTCTCCTGCGTTGCGCCAATCCACTGGTATGCTCTACCCCACGAAATCAGGACTAACCACAATTTAGGGTATGTGCACACGTTGCAGATTTGACTGCAGATTTTTCTGCACTAAATCCGCAGCTCTTGGCAGAAAACGCAGGTGCGGTTTTTAATGCGGAAATGGGAAACTGCTGCAGATCCGCAGCGTCAAAAACACTGCGGATCCGCGGTAAAAACCGCAACGTGTGCACATGGCCTTACACAGTTTTAGGTGCTCCCTCAAAACACATCTGTTCAATGTGGCCTATCACGTTCACTAATCAAAGTCCGTGTGTGTGAGAATAACCCTCCATCACACTTCACCGCAGCCAACAGCACCACAAATACTGTCTGGTGACCAGCTCATGCAGCCTTTATCTATCCCCCACTCCACCAACATGGCTGGACCATCATTGTAAATAAGACCCTGTACTTTGAGTCTCCCCCACCTCATTGTAGATTGTAAGTTCTCACAAGCAGAGGTGACTTTTTTGCTATAATTATTGTATCAATTTAAACGTTGTTACTTATGACTGTTGTGTATGAGCTGCTAAACTGCAAAGAGGTGCGGAATATGATGACGCTATATAAATAAAGATTATTATTATTATAGCGAGAGCATAAATGGAAAAGTGACATCCTGTACCATACTCCAGAGCTGCACTCACTATTCTGCTGCTGCAGTCACTGTGTACATACATTACATTACTGATCCTGATTTACATCCTATATTATATTCCAGAGCTGCACTCACTATTCTGCTGGTGCAGTCACTGTGTACATACATTACATTACTGATCCTGAGTTACATCCTATATTATACTCCAGAGCTGCACGCACTATTCTGCTGGTGCAGTCACTGTGTACATACATTACATTACTGATCCTGAGTTACATCCTGTATTATACTACAAAGCTGCACTCACTATTCTGCTGGTGCAGTCACTGTGCTCATACATTACATTACTGATCCGGAGTTACATCCTGTATTATACTGCAGAGCTGCACTCTATTCTGCTGGTGCAGTCACTGTGTATATACATTACTGATCCTGAGTTACATCCTGTATTATACTCCAGAGCTGCACTCACTATTCTGCTGGTGCAGTCACTGTGTTCATACATTACATTACTGATCCCGAGTTACATCCTGTATTATACTGCAGAGCTGCACTCTATTCTGCTGGTGCAGTCACTGTGTATATACATTACTGATCCTGAGTTACATCCTGTATTATACTCCAGAGCTGCACTCACTATTCTGCTGGTGCAGTCACTGTGTACATACATTACTGATCCTGAGTTACATCCTGTATTATACCCCAGAGCTGCACTCACTATTCTGCTGGTGCAGTCACTGTGTACATACATTAGATTACTGATCCTGAGTTACACCCTGTATTATACTCCAGAGCTGCACTCACTATTCTGCTGGTGCAGACACTGTGTACAAACATTACATTACTGATCCTGAGTTACATCCTGTATTATATCCCAGAGCTGCACACACTATTCTGCTGGTGCAGTCACTGTGTACATGCATTACATTACTGATCCTGTACTGGTTGGAGGAGGTGCAGCTCTGTGGACCCCTATTTCTCAGGATCAATGGGGTCTCGGAGGTCCGATGAGGACACTAAGGTGTGAAAGCCTCTATAATTGGACGTCGGCACCTTTCATCCACTCCGGATTTCGCCTATTATCATTTTCATGACCTCCGCTTGCTGCCAGTGAATTGCTCACTATAGTTATACACTGATACCTCCGGGCCAAGAACACTCGATACCGTCACAGCAGATGTGTCTGCAAATATTTGCAGAGTTGGCGGGAATGTCTGGACGGGCCTGCGGGCCGATGCCGCTTATCAGGACGTGCTGCGTGGGGGCAGGATGCGCCGTGTCGTCCCCCCACCCCAGACTTACATTAATGATACAGGTGTCCGGGCTCTGCTGTCGGCTGAGGACATAAACCTGATTTTGGGTCATATACCCTGCCAGGAGCTCAGGATGTTCCAGGGGCCGGCACCGCATGTTCCCGGGTCAATCCTAAGAGGGATCAGCGGTGCCAGGAGCCGCGGATTATCGAATCTACCTCCCGGCGAGAACAATGCCGTATTCAGGAAGTTTGGATATTTCCGGAAGGGCGACATAAGCTCGGGGTGAGACTTGACGACTGGATAATACCGCAATATGATGGCATAAATTATCCCAATTTGGGACTGGGACCCCTTGCAAACATGACGACAACCCCTATCCAATGAGGCACAAAAGTTCCGAACTTGAAAATACCCCTTTAAGAAAAGTTTGTTTAAAAACTTTTGCAACTTTCTAACTCATTTTATGGTTCTATTTCTCGCCATTTATAAAATCTCTGCTTGCTGTCACCTGTGCAGGTCTCGCCACTGAGGGTTTGTTACAATGTATCAAGCAGAGGATCGCATATTAGATAGAAGTGTAACAAACCCTCAGCTGCGAGACGCATTAGGAGTATTTGGCCTCCGCAGCCTCCATTCGTTAATGGGAAGCGGTCACAAAGCTAAAACAAAAAGTTTTCTGGAAAGTTGTAGAACTTATTACTCGGCAGCCAATCAGGAATCTCGCGTACTGCTGGCGTCATGGCGGCCATCGCTGAGCGGTTCTGCCAGTAGTAGGCATGTGACAGCTGATGTCACCGATTGGCTGCAGTGATCACATGACACTTAAGGGCATGGAAACGCACGGATGCTCGCGTTTTTCTTTTTTTAGAATTTTAGAACATCGGCTGCTCCTAATTTTTTTTTTTGGACGGCCGGTAAACCCCTTTAAGTGAAATTTAAAGGGTCAGGTGCAGGGGACTTAAACGAGTGCAGGTCAGATAATGTTTGATTGGGGCTCGGATGAAGATGCCTTCACATAACTGTGGGAAAAACCCGACTAACACCCCGATGATGCAAAAGTACCGGCGGCCCCGCCACTTCTGCAAACAAAAGAAAGTCAACGAGAGCGCCGGCGCACGCCCCCGACCTTCACACCGCACACAATACGCAAGAATTTCACCAAGGTTAAATAAACAGAAGCAGCGGACTAAGCCATGAAACTGCATGAAAGAGCAAATATTGCAAAATTCTGCCTCCAGGCGGCAGGGTCAGGACTGGGGGGGGGGGGACTACAAGTCCCAGCAACCACCCTTCACCTGCATACATCATATATGGTATCTACAAGGCCGAGACGACCCCGGCAAGACCCTTCTGCGCTCCGCCGCGAAAATGACAGGGGCACTACCATCCTGAGGAGGGGGGGGGGGGCTGTCCTCTAGGACCACCATGGAGGACAGGACAGCGGCGTCCCAGCCGGCCAAGATTAAAGGGTCCACAACCCTGACTGGCCCTTAACTGATAGATATACATAGTTAATGAGTTAACGTGGGCATGTCCCTTTAAGGAATCACAAATATAATCTATGGAGGGGGCACTGAGATGACCCAAAATAGCAGATTAAAGGGGGTTGTCTTATGCGGAGACCCCTCCAGGTGGCGGACTTAAAGGGGCGGTGTCCCCAATACTGCATGTGAGGGGTCATCACTAATCAGGCCAGTGTTATTTTATGCCCCCACAGACTAATTAATCAACCGCTTACCTATAAAAGGCGAGGCGTCGGGGCAGTACGGCAGCAGGTCGTCCCGCACGGTCTGCCTGGAGATCAGACTGAGGTTGGCGTAGATGTCGCCGGGGAAAGAAAGGTTCTGTGCGTTCAGCAGCGCCAGAGAGTGGGGTCCGTTTTTATAAAAAATTCCGAAGAAATACGCCACCCGCTTCCGGTAACCTTCTCTGTACAGCAGCGCCATCACCACCAGCTGGACGCAGAGGAACAGCATCAAGTACCTGATCTTGGCGATCACCATCATTCCAGAGGAAAAAAAAAAAAAACACCAAAAAATATACACAACCACCCTCCCCCGGTCCACGTGTCTTCTCCGGATTATAGTCTTGCGAGTAGCAAGTTTCTACTCGTCTCCCGATGGGAAAAGAGAAGAAGAGGTGTCATCTCTCCTCACCGGGCCGCGGCATGCCGAGATGGGGAAATCTTCAAAAAAAAGCACTAAAAAGGGTGCAAAAATTTTGGAAGAGTGCAAAAAAAGAAAAAAATATATAAGGGTAAGGCACATGAGCTACGGTCCGCTCTTTGGAGGTCCCTGTCGATTCATAGGGATCCAGGGCTGCAGAGGAACATGTTCAGATGTCGGCTCCTGCAAGAAATTAAGCAAATGCATGTTAGACAAGTGGGGCTGGGAGTTTGGAGGGGGGAAGGGGGTCGAGATGTGTTTTTTTGGGGAGGAAGAGGCGATGATGGACGCCAAGAATCACCTGAATGCTGGATGCAGCCTGATCCCCGAGCTTGTGGCAATCACTAGGAAGTGAAGCCCAAACTGAGAGGAGAGGGAGGCGAGGAGGAGAGGGAGGAGTGGTGCCAGCAATTAGGCAACTAGTGGGGAGGGAGCGGGGCCCGAGCACAAAAAGCTGAAGAACAAAAGCTAAATCCCTGCGGCGAAAGAACGAAATAGGCTGACGCGTTTCATACTGCATGGCTGCTTAAAGGGGGTTTGCATCCTTGTGACGGGGGGGGGGGCCGTGGGGCTGTTCAGAAGGTCTGACCTGTACCACCTGTTAGACCCGACGAGCTCGACCACAGGGGAAAAGGGGGCGCAATTACAACCTGCAGGATAGAACACCGGCCACATAAGCACAAAAAGTTTTCTAAAAAAGTTCTACAACTTTTCGATACACATTGGCCTCAATTCAACATTCCGCTTGCACTTTTGGAATTGTTTTTTTTTTGTTTGTTTATTATGTTTGTGTTGCAATTTCTTATGGCCATTTTATTTATTTTTTTTTTTTTTAGGTTTGTTCGATGACATTGGGGGTACGGATTTCATTATCCAAATTTTTTTTGACCAATTCATCAATTGAGACCATTTAAAACAAACAAAAAAAAGGGGCAAATTGTTTCTGGGTTTGTAGCACAGAATTTGGCTCATGAATCTTGAGCAAAATCAAAAGTTACATTTGTGTCTTTTAAAAGCAAAAAGTCATATATAAAAAGTTGGAAAAATTTGAGCAAAAATTTCAGGTGTAGATAAAATCCCTCCATGAGGGGGGTTGGGGGGGGGGGGGGACTGGAGAACATTTGTGCTAGTAATAATGTGCTATTTTTATTTATTTTATTATTTATTTTATAAGTCGCAATTGAATTAGCTGCAAACATCAGGGGGGGAAAGAAAAAAAAACAACCCACGACCACAATGAAATATGTTGGCGCTTTATAAATAAAATTATTTAAATTAATGGCCATCAAAAACACAAAAAATATATATAGAGAGAAAAAAAAAATAGCTAAAAAAATGTGCAAATGCAAAAATGAATATGTGAATAGTTCTACTCTCTGACAGCAAGCAGAGATGGCGACGAATTCAAATGAAGATTATTAGGAAGTTGTAAAGGTGACTGCAGCTGGAGATTCGGGTTCATAGAGCAAAATGTAAAACGGCACAATGTAAATAAAAGAGGATAAAATCCGGATTGGGGGAGGGGTGGCGTCTATTAATTGTAAGATAAAGGAGGTGGGGTGTGACTTGGTCCCCCACCCAATGGATTCTTATTTAAATAGCTGGAGTGTAATACTACAGTCAACCACTAGTGGCCACTGCAGGGAGGACCACTTTTTGCTCTTTGTTCATGGTGCAACGCCAAATGTAACACATCACCTCCGGTTATTCGACCGGCTGCAGTTTGTGAGGGTCTCGGCCACGTGGACCCCACGTGTCGGCTTTCTCGTGGTGGAAGATGATCTATTATTTAGGAATTTATCAAGAAGTAGCAAAGGGTCACAAAACTGCAAATTACCTGCTAAACTGTTCTTGGCCGAGCGGAGCTGAACAATGGCAGCGTGCGGCCGTGCCAGGTATTCAGTGTCACCTGCCAGATGGGATCGTGTGATACACCGAGGAGGAAGAGAAAGTGCCAGACACATCAGTAATGACTTCATCAGATCCGCCAAAAAGGAGGAAATAACGGCACAGACAATGAGATTGAGCACGATGAGGAAGGAACAGCAGCCGGGGGCACAAAGTGACTAAAGACCCTAAAAAACTATTAAAGGCTGCTGGATGAGAAGCCGAAGCTTAGGACCCTCGAAATACCGCCGGTGACACGAGCGTCGCTGGAAAGCCAGAAAAGAAGGAGCCGAGGGAGATAATGGGGTAGAAGTCTGTGTAGGAAGGAAGGTTTTGGCGGTGTCCTCACAAGAGTTTTTCAAAGAGTTACAAAGAAAGAAAGTTACATCAAGAAACTTATTTTGAGAGCGGAGGAGGCAGGGACCAGTGCCGGGAAGCATCGGTGGCAGCATGGACCAGTGCCGGGAAGTAGCGGGGGGGGGGGGGGGGGTGTCGTAATGGACCAGTGCCGGAAAGCAGCGGAGGGCGACAGGGGCCAGTTCCGGGAAGCATCGGTGGCAGCATGGACCAGTGCCGGGAAGTAGCGGGGGGGGGGGGGGTCGTAATGGACCAGTGCCGGAAAGCAGCGGAGGGCGACAGGGACCAGTGCCGGGAAGCATCGGTGGCAGCATGGACCAGTGCCGGGAAGTAGCGGGGGGGGGCGGCAGGGGCCAGGGCCGGGAGGCAGCGGAGGCGACAGGGACCAGGGCCGGGAGGCGACAGGGACCAGGGCCGGGAGGCGACAGGGACCAGGGCCGGGAGGCGACAGGGACCAGGGCCGGGAGGCGACAGGGACCAGGGCCGGGAGGCGACAGGGACCAGGGCCGGGAGGCGACAGGGACCAGGGCCGGGAGGCGACAGGGACCAGGGCCGGGAGGCGACAGGGACCAGGGCCGGGAGGCGACAGGGACCAGGGCCGGGAGGCGACAGGGACCAGGGCCGGGAGGCGACAGGGACCAGGGCCGGGAGGCGACAGGGACCAGGGCCGGGAGGCGACAGGGACCAGGGCCGGGAGGCGACAGGGACCAGGGCCGGGAGGCGACAGGGACCAGGGCCGGGAGGCGACAGGGACCAGGGCCGGGAGGCGACAGGGACCAGGGCCGGGAGGCGACAGGGACCAGGGCCGGGAGGCGACAGGGACCAGGGCCGGGAGGCGACAGGGACCAGGGCCGGGAGGCGACAGGGACCAGGGCCGGGAGGCGACAGGGACCAGGGCCGGGAGGCGACAGGGACCAGGGCCGGGAGGCGACAGGGACCAGGGCCGGGAGGCGACAGGGACCAGGGCCGGGAGGCGACAGGGACCAGGGCCGGGAGGCGACAGGGACCAGGGCCGGGAGGCGACAGGGACCAGGGCCGGGAGGCGACAGGGACCAGGGCCGGGAGGCGACAGGGACCAGGGCCGGGAGGCGACAGGGACCAGGGCCGGGAGGCGACAGGGACCAGGGCCGGGAGGCGACAGGGACCAGGGCCGGGAGGCGACAGGGACCAGGGCCGGGAGGCGACAGGGACCAGGGCCGGGAGGCGACAGGGACCAGGGCCGGGAGGCGACAGGGACCAGGGCCGGGAGGCGACAGGGACCAGGGCCGGGAGGCGACAGGGACCAGGGCCGGGAGGCGACAGGGACCAGGGCCGGGAGGCGACAGGGACCAGGGCCGGGAGGCGACAGGGACCAGGGCCGGGAGGCGACAGGGACCAGGGCCGGGAGGCGACAGGGACCAGGGCCGGGAGGCGACAGGGACCAGGGCCGGGAGGCGACAGGGACCAGGGCCGGGAGGCGACAGGGACCAGGGCCGGGAGGCGACAGGGACCAGGGCCGGGAGGCGACAGGGACCAGGGCCGGGAGGCGACAGGGACCAGGGCCGGGAGGCGACAGGGACCAGGGCCGGGAGGCGACAGGGACCAGGGCCGGGAGGCGACAGGGACCAGGGCCGGGAGGCGACAGGGACCAGGGCCGGGAGGCGACAGGGACCAGGGCCGGGAGGCGACAGGGACCAGGGCCGGGAGGCGACAGGGACCAGGGCCGGGAGGCGACAGGGACCAGGGCCGGGAGGCGACAGGGACCAGGGCCGGGAGGCAGCGGAGGCGACAGGGACCAGGGCCGGGAAGCAGCGGAGGCGACAGGGACCAGGGCCGGGAAGCAGCGGAGGCGACAGGGACCAGGGCCGGGAAGCAGCGGAGGCGACAGGGACCAGGGCCGGGAAGCAGCGGAGGCGACAGGGACCAGGGCCGGGAAGCAGCGGAGGCGACAGGGACCAGGGCCGGGAAGAAGCGGGGCGACAGGGACCAGTGCCGGAAAGCAGCAGGGGGCAACGGGGACCAGCTGAGGCGACAGGGACCAGTGCCGGGAAGCAGCAGGGGCGACAGGGACCAGTGCCGGAAGCAATGGAGGCGACAGGGGCCAGTGCTGGGAAGCAGAGGAGGCGACAGGGACCAGTGCTGGGAAGAAGCGGGGGTGACAGGGACCAGTGCCGGAAAGCAGCAGGGGGCAACGGGCAACGGGGACCAGCGGAGGCGACAGGGACCAGTGCCGGAAAGCAGCGGGGGGCGACGGGGACCAGTGCCGGAAAGCAGCGGGGGGCGACGGGGACCAGTGCCGGAAAGCAGCGGGGGGCGACGGGGACCAGTGCCGGAAAGCAGCGGGGGGCGACGGGGACCAGTGCCGGAAAGCAGCGGGGGGCGACGGGGACCAGTGCCGGAAAGCAGCGGGGGGCGACGGGGACCAGTGCCGGAAAGCAGCGGGGGGCGACGGGGACCAGTGCCGGAAAGCAGCGGGGGGCGATGGGGACCAGTGCCGGAAAGCAGCGGGGGGCGACGGGGACCAGTGCCGGAAAGCAGCGGGGGGCGACGGGGACCAGTGCCGGAAAGCAGCGGGGGGCGACGGGGACCAGTGCCGGAAAGCAGCGGGGGGCGACGGGGACCAGCGGAGGCAACAGGGGCCAGTGCCGGGAAGCAGTGGGGGCGACAAGGCTAAAGGTACCGTCACACTAAACGATATCGCTAGCGATCCGTGACGTTGCAGCGTCCTGGATAGCGATATCGTTGTGTTTGACACGCAGCAGCGATCAGGATCCTGCTGTGATATCGCTGGTCGTTGAATAAAGTTCAGAACTTTATTTGGTCGTCAGATCGCCGTGTATCGTTGTGTTTGACAGCAAAAGCAACGATACCAGCGATGTTTTACAATGGTAACCAGGGTAAATATCGGATTACTAAGCGCAGGGCCGCGCTTAGTAACCCGATGTTTACCCTGGTTACCAGTGTAAAATGTAAAAAAACAAACAGTACATACTCACCCTCTGATGTCTGTCACACGTCCCTCGCCGTCCGCTTCCTGCACTGACTGTGAGCTCCGGCCGGCCGCAAAGTGAAAGTACAGCACAGCGGTGACGTCACCGCTCTGCTGTTAGGGCCGGCGCTCAGTCAGTGCAGGAAGCGGACGGCGAGGGACGTGAAGGTGAGTATGTAGTGTTTGTTTTTTTACATTTTACACTGGTAACCAGGGTAAACATCTGGTTACTAAGCGCGGCCCTGCGCTTAGCAACCCGATGTTTACCCTGGTTACCCAGGGACCTCGGCATCGTTGGTCGCTGGAGAGCTGTCTGTGTGACAGCTCTCCAGCGACCAAACAGCGACGCTGCAGCGATCGGCATCGTTGTCTGTATCGCTGCAGCGTCGCTTAGTGTGACGGTACCTTAAGTGTCAGGTCAAGTGCTTTTTAAATCCTGTATTAATGACCTTGTGGAAGGATTGCGAGCCTCAGCTTTCACCGAAGACACAAAAGTTTGTATGATAAAAATGGAGGTAGACGTATAATAAAACAGAACAACTCTGATAAGACAGATGTAGAGTAACGCACGGCGGACGGAGTAATTGTATTGATGGATGTACCGATATTGGAAATATACTCGGGACTACAGAACGGGAGAAGGACAGGAGATTCTGGCTACAATAAACTAAGCAGCACTCAATGTCAGGCTGCAGCTGCAAAAGCAAATAAAATATGAGGGTGTATAGAAAGATAAAATCCCAAGGTCAAAATATGTTATTATCCTTCTATAAATCAATTGTGACATCTTTAAAAGGGGATCCAGTTTTGGGCTCCACATTTTGCAATGGATATTCGAAAGCTTGAGTCAGTTCACAGGCGGCAAACAGATCATTATCTGGGGTGGATGGAGTCTCCTATAATAAGGGGTTAGAAGAGTTGGGCTTGTTCAGCTCAGAGGTGATCTAAGGGTACCGTCACACAGTACCATTTACATCGCTACGACGGCACGATTCGTGACGTCGCAGCGATCGTATGATTATCGCTCCAGCGTCGTAGACTGCGGTCACACTGTGCAATCACGGCGCTGGAGCGATGCCGAAGTCCCCGGGTAACCAGGGTAAACATCGGGTTACTAAGCGCAGGGCCGCGCTTAGTAACCCGATGTTTACCGTGGTTACCAGCGTAAAAGTAAAAAAAAAAAAAACCGTACATGCTCACCATCTGATGTCCGTCAGGTCCCTCGCCGTCTGCTTCCTGCTCTCACTGAGATCCGGCCGTACAGTGAGAGCAGAGCACAGCGGCGACGTCACCGCTGTGATCTGCTCTCACTTTCCGGCCGGCAGACAGTAAGAGCGGAAAGCAGACGGCAAGGGACCTGACGGGCATCAGATGGTGAGCATGTACGGTTTTTTTTTTTTTACTTTTACGCTGGTAACCACGGTAAACATCGGGTTACTAAGCGCGGCCCTGCGCTTAGTAACCCGATGTTTACCCTGGTTACCAGCGAACGCATCGCTGGATCGCTGTCACACACAACGATCCAGCGATGACAGCGGGAGATCCAGCGACGAAATAAAGTTTCAAACGATGTGCTACGACGTACGATTCTCAGCTGGGTGCCTGATCGCAGTAGCGTGTCAGACACTGCGAGATCGTAACGATATCGCTACAACGTCACGAATCGTGCCGTCGTAGCGATGAAAATGCCACTGTGTGACGGTACCCTAAGTTCTATGTTAGAATACAAAGACCTGGCCCAATATTAATTCCTCTCAAGGAGCAGGGGGGAAAAGTGCTGATATCAAAGGGTTCTTTGCAGTTAGAGCATTCACACTGGAATACGTGACCACGAAAAGTAATACCGCTAGACACCGTATCGTAAATTATAAAAGGGCCAGATACGATTCTCACAACAAATGGTATTGTGGGTTATGAGTAATCCAGAGCTAGAAAATTAATAAACTTGTTGAAAAAGGATGAACTTGATTTATGAAGCGATGACACAGAGCGAGGACTCACTATATACAGATATGCACTGCTACTGCAACCTCAGCACACACAATGAGGCGGTATTATAGCAGTTATATTCCTGTATATAGGGGCAGTATTATAGTAGTTATATTCTTGTACATAGGGGCAGTATTATAGTAGTTATATTCTTGTACATAGGAGCAGTATTATTATAGTTATATTCTTGTACATAGGAGCAGTATTATAGTAGCTATATTCTTGTACATAGGAGCAGTATTACAGTAGTTATATTCTTGTATGTAGGGGGCAGTATTATAGTAGTTATATTCTTGTACATAGGAGCAGTATTATAGTAGTTATATTCTTGTATGTAGGGGGCAGTATTATAGTAGTATCTGTCCCTGTGATGCAGGGACGTGTCCGGTCTTCCAGACTGACAAATACTCTGTATGATAGATCTGGGGGAAATATTCATAGAAGCCCCTTTAAATATGGCATTTGGGAATGTGATTTGTCTAAGAAACAATCCCTTTGATAAATCACAATGTCTTTTTTAATCAGAATTTAACCCTGAAGAGGTCATCGAGCAAATACTTTAAAGGGAACCTGTCACCTGAATTTGGTGGGACCAGTTTTGGGTCATATGGGCGGGGTTTTCGGGTGTTTGATTCACCCTTTCCTTACCCGCTGGCTGCATGCTGGCCGCAATATTGGATTGAAGTTCATTCTCTGTCCTCCAGAGTACACGCCTGCGCAAGGCAATATTGCGCTGGCGTGTACTCCTGAGGACAGAGAATGAACTTCAATCCAATATTGCGGCCAGCATGCAGCCAGCGGGTAAGGAAAGGGTGAATCAAACACCCGAAAACCCCGCCCATATGACCCAAAACCGGTCCCGCCAAATTCAGGTGACAGGTTCCCTTTAATTTCAGCCATTTAACCATCGTGGGTTTATTATCATGGCGACACGGGTTGGCTGGTGGTCCGGGGATGTATCTGTGAGCTAAATATGGCATCACAAGTCTCTCTTCTGTCCTGACAGTTTGTTACAATGTATCAGTGTGGACTGTAAGGGCCCCTTCACACTGGTCGATTCTGCTACGATTACGACGCATTTGCGTCATATTCGACATCGCAGTACGAGCTCGTAGCCAGCGGTCACACTCTACGATGTTAACGCTTTTTCTGACGTAGTTGCGATGTGAACGTCACGCGTCGCAATCGTACGCTACCCTTCACACCGCCATAGTCCTACGACTCCGAGCGTGACGTATTACCAGCATGGGCGTGCTAAAACGTCACGCCCAATCAGGAGACAGGTATGCGGAAGCCCAACCCACGTAGTCGCATTACGAGCTCGTATGACCGCCGTCACATACTACGATTTCGACCGCCACAGCGAGACATTTACGACGAAAGAAAGTTCTGCTCTTTCTTTCACATCGTACGATGCTGGGCTGCGTCGCAAATCGTAACGCCATGTCACACTTTGCAACCTCGGAACGAGGACGGATAAACGTCACAAATCGAACGCTCGTTCAGACTTTGATTGCACAGTGTGAAGGGGCCCTAAAAGTATCCAATCCTGGCTGTCACAGTTGGATAGCTTTGTGTTCCAATTATCCACAGGCCCCTCATGCACAAGCCTCGGGGGTCACACATGGCTCTCTGGCACATCTGCAGCACAGAGCTTCAGGTTTAATATGGGAGGAGGAGGTGGAAGACAAAGGGCAGTAATATCACATGCTACCAGCTGGAAGAAACCGCTCACTTAAAGGAACAGTAAAAGGCAGACTATCCGCCCTTTATTTGCAATATAACAGAATGCTACATCTATTGTTCCCTGTTATCAGCAGCTTTATTGTACCTGGGAAAGGTAACAATGGAGGCGATTGCCTCTTCTCAGGGCTGACTGTTGAGCATTTCCATGTTCCTAGTGAAGTGCTTAAGAGGTTTTTCCGAAAAGCGGGGAGATGAATAACGTCAGTGGCGCGGCCTCATCCTCCCTGTGCTAGAGATGTACTAACGAGCCACTTTGCTCGTTAGCTCCAGGCTTGTTATATATTCATGATATTGACCGGCAGCAGCAATTAGTAGCAGTGATGACCACATCCTGGGTTTCCACCTAAGCACCTCACTAAGGAAACAGCCGCGTCAATAAAGCTTAATCATAACCTAAAAGGAAAGTTCTGCTTCTTTATAACATCCACACTAATTAGAGGACCTGAAATATGTTGTTTTTTTATACACCCGGTATAAAAGCCGCCGTTCTCCTGAATCCGGCGATGTTTCTCTCTCGTTCCTGCGCCTCTTCTTTCCCGAGATATGGGCTCCTTTTCTCAGTAGTCTTTTTTACTAGGTGGGCGTGGTCTTAAGCTCTTCCCATTTGGCTAAATAAACTACATTTTTTTTTTAAATACATAGAATATGGGGCGATATCTCAGGAATGGGAAGGCGCAGGAGGAAAAGGAAAACATCGCCGGATAAAGAAAAAAAATACATATTTATGTCCCGTGACGGGTCCTCTGCTTGCTCTAAATGAAGGGAAATATTCTCAAGGTGGTTGAAACGGGCTATCCAGATCATGTCCAGGTCACATGCGGCTTTATTACAATGTCGCACTGCTCTCTCCTGTAAGGAGCCATGACTATGTTCGCTGGCTGGGATGATTCTATTCACTGACAACAAGCAGTGGGGAAACATAACCCCGCTCCATGCAGGCCCGTTAATGTGCCCTCACCAACTCATGAGAACTAGGGAATTGCCATTCATGCATCTCCCTGATCCGCGGCCTCAGGCCATTACAGCCCCGTCTCTACGGTTCACAGCAGTTTTACCTTTATTTCCGTGACCTATTACTAAACATTCAGGAGGAACAGGTAGAACCAGAAGGATTAAGAGCCTTTATATCATCAGCTAGGACAAAGAAGGACCGATCCCAGACCACAGGACTCGGGGCCCGCACCCAGATGTCTCCAGGCAGATCACAGGTCTCCAGCTGATACCAACAGGTCAAACAAGAACAAAGGTGAAGAAAAATCAGGATTTTCCCCACCATGAAGTCATTGCACCTCAGGCAACAATGGAAGCCATCAGGTTACTAAAGACCTGGGAACACAATGATGCTGTAAGCGCCGGCGCAGCATAAATAGCAATTCCTAAACCAGATCCATTTCTAGTGTTTATTACCTACAGCAGTGATGCCATTCAGGATTCCTATCTACAGGCTTTAGCGCTACGGAGTGCAACCTTGTTCTTCTGGTCATGAATAGACATGGCTACTCTTAGTTCGCACTTGTTCACACCACTTTACTGATTTCGAAGGGACAGTCAGTCTTTTCCTATTTCTAGAGACATTACATCGTCCAGGCCAGAACCTAGCAGCCCCACACGACCGGCCACGGCCCCACACGACCGGCCACGGCCCCACACGACCGGCCACTAGAGCTCTCCATGTGCAGATATCAGAAGGCACCGATCACATCTGGTCCGCAGAGCACAGAGCGCTCAGAAGTCATCACAACTAATAACGTCAGACTGCAGCAATCACAGATCATTATTACTAATTAAATGTTTCTACTACAGCAAGTAATACAGTACTAGTACCCCAGAGCTGCACTCACTATTCTGCTGGTGCAGTCACTGTGTACATACATTACACTACTGATCCTGAGTTACCTCCTGTATTATTCTCCAGAGCTGCACTCACTATTCTGCTGCTGCAGTCACTGTGTACATACATTACTGATCCTGAGTTACCTCCTGTATTATATCCCAGAGCTGTACTCAATATTCTGCTGGTGCAGTCACTGTGTACATACATTACATTACTGATCCTGAGTTACATCCTGTATTATACTCCAGAGCTGCACTCACTATTCTGCTGGTTGACCCCTCCTAGCCTCAGCTGGTCACAGCATGGTGGGTGCCGTCCATCTGGAAGGAGCAGGATGTCGGTGGTGCGGATCGCTCGCACGTACTGAGCGGAGGAGGTGGCGCAGCACAGCGTGTGCCCATGACTTCCATCACCCGCCCTCAGGCTCCTGTAATGCACGGTGCCAGGAGCAGAGGAAATGAGAATATTACCGGTCCGGACTCGGGGGACATCTGGCAGCCACGGGTGACGCAGAGCGCGGATCCTCTATCTGCAGAGTCCTGGGAATAGCACATAGAGACGGGGACACAACTGACAAGTCAATACCGGTATCGTACAAGTGCAGGAATGGCTTTTCCCATAGATGTCGCCCTCTTAAAGGGAACTTAAGGTCAGTGCATGTGATTTTTACCTTTAAGGGCAATGGGCGGATGATCGCCCCCTTTAGTGCCTGGCAGGGGTGGCAGCCGCGTTCAGAGACTGATAACTGCAGGACACTAGAGCGCACACGGCCGCTGTATATACATATAAACATTGGGTCTGTAGACAAAACTCTGTGTCCTCACGGGAGACGCCTGGAACCGGTCGACTAGAAGGAGACCCACCGGAGGGCTGGAGACGCCGAACACTATAATCCAAGCTCCTGGGGTCAGACAGCAAGAAAATCCATTCCCCATGCTTTACACTGCTTGCTTCGCTTGCTTAAAGTGACCTCAACGTAAGAAAAATTATGGACTAGAAAGAATCAAAGCTCTAATCAGGAATGGCAAAGAAGAGGAGTCGCTCTAAGGGTGGGTTTCAAGGGATTTTCTAGAAGAAGAAAAAAAAAAAAACATGGCTGCTTTCTTCCAAAACAGCGCCACCTGTGTCTTCAGGTTGTGAACGGTATTGCAGCTCATCCCATTCACCTCAATTGAGCAGCCATTTTTTATACCCCCGGGACAACCCCTTTAAAACAAATAAAAAAATGGAGGAGGATCGAACTATGTGCCCGCTCATCATCCATTTAGAGGAGGTTGTAGATATTTTTTTCTAAACTTAGATTTAGAAAAAAATCAGGTCTTTAAAGCAAAGCTGCAGGGTAAAGCATAGTGGACGGATGCTCTTGTTACAGCTTGGACCTAGTGGTCGGCACGATGATTTATTAAAAGTGGGCAAATGCTGCAAACCAGGAACAGCCAGGAAACGCTCTGAGGCACGCCACGCCGGGGGAGAGCTTGCCTCATCTTCAAGTCCAAGCTCGCCTGCGCTCTCGGCACGTTCGGCAGAGGCATCATGGCAGCAGTCGGGCTGGAATTGTAAGCGGTTGCACAAGAGCTGCACATCGCTCCGGTGTTAAAGAGACGGTTAACTTGTGTCAATGAAGCAATCGCTGCGGAATTTTCACATTTCACAGCGCCGCTCTTGTCCGGTGGCCGGATCAGGTACTGCAGTTTGGTTGTAACACATCAAAGATCGTTGTTTTTTACCGAAAAGTAGCTTTTTTATTTTCCTAATATTAGTGATGAAAAAAAAAAGTTGCATCAAACCAAACTTCATAAAATTACTGCAAAATGAGGCTGCAGAAAAAAAAAAAATGAATAATTGTTGTTCCGCTTAGGGGTTAAAAAATGTAAGACTTATCACAAATTTGTTTTTATCATATTCAGATAACCAGTGCATGCTGGGTAACGGACAAAAAGATAAGAAAGAAAGTAAAAAAAACCCAAAATAAACAGACGGCGCTACACAAGACTCCGATCGATGGCGCATTCTTATCTCCATGGAGTGCAGTCGAGTCTACAAGTTCATCAGTTACACAGAGATCTCTGGCAGCCAACACAGATCTATAGAGAAATCAATGAGCGCCGCCGCGACAGGAGGGACGCTGCTGCCACCGAGAAGGAGCCAAGCCGCGTCGCGCCAGGCGCGAAACCAAAACCGCCAGGATGTGGAGGGCAATTAAAATAAGGCTGAACTACCTTGTACCTTATAGGACAGGAAGAGTTGTCATGGGGGCATTGAATTATACCGATGCGTTTCATGTGTCGCTAGAGCAGGGTCTAAGAGGGCTGGAAACATCCGAGAGGTTCCCTATGAAAGCGATCACTAATGGGACAAGGAACGATCAGGCCAACCCCCTCCATCATACAGTCTGGTCTAAAATGCGTTTCGGGGCATCTTTTAAAAAAAACAAAAACAAAACAAAACCAAGGAATTGCACTAGATACAGTGATGAGAATAAGTGTAACGATGATTTGAACTTTTGCCTTCCAGGCTCCATATCCCACCATCGAGAGTGAGACCACCATCATTTCATAGACATCTTGGCAATCTCACACATAAATGTGACTTGTAACTACGTAGCATATGATCAGTTACGCAGATTCTCGTCACGTCACTGCATGGCCACCGATTTGCTCCTACAAATGATAAATTACTTACCGGTAATTTGATTTTCTCTATACCCAAGACAGCACCAGAGAGAGTAGGATCTGCCCCTATCACTGGACAAGAAGCCAAGCGCACAAAGTAAGAAGACACAAAAGGAGTCAAGTAAGAGTCGCCCCCAATCAATCATCGTTATTCCGGTTATTAATTATACAGTCACTAAAGATCATTCTTCATTGCGAGAAGAGAAGATTGAGAACCACCATCAACCATAAGCCAGAGGGAGGGAAAATCAGTGTGCCGTCAAGGGTGTCAGAACAATCAAAGTACCGGTAAGTAATTATCATTTTTCTCCTTGCCCATGACAGAAGATGATGAAGGATCTCTCTAATAGGGAGGGAGGACCCCTGAAAGATCTTACACCTGAAGAAAGATCCCCAGAATGACAAAGGGCTTCCAGAAACCAGCAGGAATAGTTAGTACTTTGTTTTATCCCTTAGGATGTAACGTCAAGTCTTCATATGGTACTGGTCAAATCTCAGATGGTGTTAAGCTCTGGTCTGGGTAGAATGGCTCCATCGTCATCATTTCCAGAGACTCCATTTCCAGTAGTGAAGCTTTGAACCAGAAGTGAAATCAGGCCTACAAGGCAGCTGGTTAACCAGGCAAAAGTCACGTTCCCCAAAGTTGTACATACCACTGAAAGTCATACACCACCGAAGGCCCCACCAAGTCACGCCGTGAGGCAGAGACAGACGAAAAAAAAAACAGATCAAAGGAGACAGGTTATTCCACAACTATAAAGCAGCCCGAAACCCTTCAGGCAGGCCAAACACAGACCTGAAGTGGTATGTCCACCATGAGACAGAAGGTCAGACTTGAAGTTGTAGGCAAAACACCAGATATGAGGTGGCATGGCACCATGACACAAGGTCATACCCCAGGCGACCAGCCCCACACGTAATAAGAGGCCCGGCCCAAGTCTGCAGGCTCAACACAAAGACCAGAAGCCAGACAT
Organism: Ranitomeya variabilis; assembly: GCF_051348905.1. Taxonomy (NCBI): domain Eukaryota; kingdom Metazoa; phylum Chordata; class Amphibia; order Anura; family Dendrobatidae; genus Ranitomeya; species Ranitomeya variabilis. Next base: position 228,988,713 of record NC_135235.1, read on the forward strand.
GAATAGTCGGCCCCACAAGCAGGATATAAGGCCAATCATTAGTTATGCAGATTCTGGTCATTGTCACTGCTTTGCTCCTTTGAATCCTTCTGGGCTGCTCTTGGTCAGAATCAATCATGGCTCTCCTGAAATCTGATCCCAGGTCTCTTCTACACGTTCCCCATCTTGGTGCACACTGGTCGCCTCACTTGGGTAGGTGTACAGTTAATTTTTCACCTCTCCTCACAGGGGTTGGATTGGGTTGAGGTCTAGGGACTAATCCAGGACCTCTACTTCTTTGTCATTGACCCATTTCTTCACCAATCTTGATGTATTCTTTGGTATCCTTGCTCTGCTGGAACACTAGGTCATCCTTTTCATACCCATAGTACTCGAGAGTACGAAGTAAGTAATCTTGTAGGACACTCACATATAGCTTAGTACTTAGACCACCATCGATCCTGGTCAAGTATCTAACGCCTCTGGCTGTGAAGCATTCTCAGATCATCAGGCTTCCTCCACCGAACATCACAGTTCCTTCACTTTCTCAATCAGTTAGCCTCTATTTCCCATGTTTCTTCCAGACCCTTTGGTACCCATCAGAGCTGTATATTGACTTTCTTCTCATCACTCCAAATTACTGGTTTCCAATCTTCTTCTGTCCACTTTTTGTACTTGTTTGCAAACTCGAGCCGACGATTTTATGATGATATTGAAGTTGAGGCTTCTTCATTTTTTGGGCTACCATTCCAGACTTGTGTAACGCGCGTTGCAGGATACATGCATGGACGTCTGTGATCTCATGATTACGAGCCTCCTCCACTGCCGTGTTATCGCCCAGAACTCATAGATCTTGGGATGACCAGACTTGTTGACTCTGATATTTTGCCTGGAGGTCCACCTTTTGGCTTCTGAATGAATGGATGGACATTTCGTATTCTTCCAGCTGTCATGACGCTCACATGATGCAGTTTGGCAAATTTCTTGGCCATGAGACCACTATCGATGAGCTAGATGATGGACGTTCTCTTTTCTTGGGAAATAGTCTTCATGGCGGCTCCTCGATACCAACCAGTGATGTTTAGGAATCAACCTAATGACCAACTGAGATACTAGGGAATGTGAGAACAGGTAATTTGTTACCAAGACACAATCTTGGAGACAGGAGGAAGAGAAGTGAAATGGCGAAATCATTACTACTCATTACTCTTAGAAAGTGAGCAAAACGCGTCACACCTTTGGTAATACAGAAAGTCACGCAAGAAGAATCAATGAATGCCAGGAGGGTGGAGCACTGAGAAGGTGAAAGGTACAGGCCACCGAGTGTAAAACCTGCTACCAGCACCTACAGGCGCATGACTCGAAACGCGAGGAGTGACGCACAACTTGGCCTAACTGCAGAAAGAATGCGAAACTAGGGAGGTGAATGTCACAGAACAATGAAAGAGGAACTGGAAAGTGCGGAGCGCAATTTTTGTCATTCCTTTGTAGACAGCGTGACGGAAACTGCACCCGGCATGAAGACAGGAGGGTCCGGATGAATCTGCAGGCTCTGGCTGGAGGCGCGATTTCAAACTTGATACCATGTTTACATGGCAGCAGGCGTGACAATGACAAAAGGAAAAACGCACCCGAAGGGAGAATACCCAAGTACCGGGCCGCTCAGGAAATTCTAACCCTCAGGGCGACTTTTAGGTTTCAGTGCAGAATATAACTGCATAAAAAAAGCGGATACCAGGGAGCTCAGAATTGGTAAATATTGCACGGGCAGAAGGGGGCAAGTGCCCATCCGGGTGAAAAAACAGGAAATTATCATATATAGTGAGTGGAAGCTGAGAGCAGAGAAAGGCAGCAGTGCTGGCCGGACACACGGGCACAGAAGTCACCAAAAGGGGTCCTATCATTAGGACAGGAGATCACAAACAAGTCATGTAAAGGGTGAGGAGGGAAGGGACGGACCGGCAGGAACACAGAAAAACCAAGAAGTGGGAACTCTCCACCCACATTACATCTGTGCTGAAAACAGAAGCCCAAATTCACAGGCAGAAAGTGAGAAAAGATAAGACAGGAATGGACAGAAAGTGGGAAACCTGAACACAGGAACGTCTGCAGGACCTACACATGGGCCGCAGAACAGCGAGTGCAGCTCTGGAGCAGAATACAAGATATAGAGCATGTATTGTATGTACACAGTGACTGCACCAGCAGAATAGTGAGTGCAGCTCTGGAGTATAATACAGGATGTAACTCAGGATCAGTAATGTAATGTATGTACGCAGTGACTGTACCAGCAGAATAGTGAGTGCAGCTCTGGGGTATAATACAGGGTGTAACTCAGGATCAGTAATGTAATGTATGTACACAGTGACTGCACCAGCAGAATAGTGAGTGCAGCTCTGGAGTATAAAACAGGATGTAACTCAGGGTCAGTAATGTAATGTATGTACACAGTGACTGCACCAGCAGAATAGTGAGTGCAGCTCTGGAGTATAATACAGGATGTAACTCAGGATCAGTAATGTAATGTATGTACACAGTGACTGCACCAGCAGAATAGTGAGTGCAGCTCTGGAGTGTAATACAGGAGGTAACTCAGGATCAGTAATGTAATGTATGTACACAGTGACTGCACCAGCAGAATAGTGAGTGCAGCTCTGGAGTATAAAACAGGATGTAACTCAGGGTCAGTAATGTAATGTATGTACACAGTGACTGCACCAGCAGAATAGTGAGTGCAGCTCTGGGGTATAATACAGGATGTAACTCAGGATCAGTAATGTAATGTATGTACACAGTGACTGCACCAGCAGAATAGTGAGTGCAGCTCTGGGGTATAATACAGGATGTAACTCAATGTAATGTATGTACACAGTGACTGCACCAGCAGAATAGTGAGTGCAGCTCTGGAGTATAATACAGGAGGTAACTCAGGATCAGTAATGTAATGTATGTACACAGTGACTGCACCAGCAGAATAGTGAGTGCAGCTCTGGGGTATAATACAGGATGTAACTCAATGTAATGTATGTACACAGTGACTGCACCAGCAGAATAGTGAGTGCAGCTCTGGGGTGTAATACAGGATGTGAGCAGACGCTGTAGATTCTGGTGTGTGGAGATTGGGGGTCTCAGTATCCGCTCGGTGTGCGGGGGAGGATGCAGACATGACGGAGTCGGACCCTCGCAGCACAAGGGAGGTCTCTGGGGAGCGGGGTCCATCACACAGTCAGGGCCGGCGTTAGGGCCAGGCAGACTAGGCAGCTGCCTGGGGCCCCCACTCCCTTGGGGGCCCCCAGCATCTACAGCAGAAGCTTCACTGATAATAGCATTATCAGTGAAGCTTCCGAGTAGAGACTGGTTAAGGACCTGTAGTGACATCACGATCAGGTGACCTGCCATGTGACCGTGATGTCACCACAGGCCATGTACTCTGGGAATGTTTGTAGCAGTAAAATAGGAGCCTGCAGTGAAGCACAGGAGCAGCGGCCACTGAACCTCCCCCATCAGCGTGATAGAAGTGCTCATTGGCCAGCGCCCTGTCCTGCTGCACGGAGCCTCTGAGGGGAAGGGAGAGAGACCCAGCACCAGTAACAACCTGAGCCGGCAGATAAGTAAAGAGCACCGTCCCACTGTGTGTGCTGCTCCTGGTGATGATGGCTCCTGTCCTGCTGTCAGCAACTCCTGCTCTTGTCGGCAGTCCCAGCAGAGGAGAGGGCAGAAAGGTGTCTGCTGGGAGCAGGAGGAGCTGCATCTGATAGTGTGCATCATCTCATTCCCTCCAGCATAAAGGTGTGTGTGTGTGTGTGTGTGTGTGTGTGGTGTGTATAGCGTGTGTCATGTGTAGTGTGTGCTTATGTGAATCACATGTATCAAATGAGCATTTGTTGTGCTGCATGTGTGTGCCGTGTATGTGTGTGTGTATAAGTGTGTCTTTGCTTGCCGTGTGTGTGTGTATATGTGTGTGTATGTATGTGTGTATAAATGCGTGCCATGTATGTGTTGTATAAATGCGTGCCATGTATGTGTTGTATAAATGCGTGCCATGTATATATGTGTGTATAAGTGCGTGCCATGCGTGTGTTTATGTGTGTGTAATATATATATATATATATATATATATATATATATATATATATATATATATATATATATATATATATATATATATATATATATATATATATATATATATATATATACATATACACATACACGCTATGTATGTGTGTATGTATAAGAATACTATGTATGTGTCTGTGTATAAGTGCATGCAGGGGCGTAACTACTGCAGTCGCAGCGGTCGCCATTGCGACCGGGCCCCGCAGGTCAGGGGCCCCGGGTTGGCAGGTCAGTACAGGGCCGGACTGGCCATCGGGCACTTCTGGCAGAAGAGCCGGTGCCAGTAGTGGGCCGCTGCACTGTTCCCCCCGCCCCCCCCCAGTGCCGCCGCCGCATCTAACTATACCGGTGTCTATGACACCGATATAGTTGAATGCAATGATGGAGGAGAGAGCGTCACCTGACGCCCCCTCTCCCATCATTCCCCGCTCTGCCAGTACACTGCGGGTGCGCGATGACGTCATATCATCGCGCACCTGCAGTGTCCTGGGCAGACTGCAGCCGCCGGGAGCAGCGCGGGCAAAAGGAAAGGTGAGGAGAGTTTTTTTTTTTTTTTCTTTTTAACTGGACTGTGGGGCCATTATCGGGGGGGGGGGGGGGGGGGAGATGAGATGTGCGGGCTCTGCTGTATATATCCCTGTGCGGGCTCTGCTGTATATATCCCTGTGCGGGCTCTGCTGTATATATCCCTGTGCGGGCTCTGCTGTATATATCCCTGTGCGGGCTCTGCTGTATATATCCCTGTGCGGGCTCTGCTGTATATATCCCTGTGCGGGCTCTGCTGTATATATCCCTGTGCGGGCTCTGCTCTATATACCCCTGTGCGGGCTCTGCTCTATATACCCCTGTGCGGGCTCTGC